>NC_052335.1:37327043-37397043 GCF_016432855.1 Salvelinus namaycush
TCCATGCAGATCTCCTTTTACTTTTACTTTTTTGCCCCACTGTACATTTTAGGAAGATCATTGTGTTGACATGGATGATCACACGTTGGACACCCAAACCAGAGAGACGCTCAGTCAGTCAGGAAAGCAAAAGCTAGCTTTTTCAAGCAGAAATTCGCATCCTGTAGCTCTAACTCCAAAAAGTTTTGGGTCCATGGAGAACAAGAGCACCTCCTCCCAGCTGCCCACTGCACTGAGGCTAGGTAACTGGCCTACCTGGTTAAAAATAAAAAATAAAGTGGTAACAGGAGTGAGCCAGTGAAGCAATAACCTGACAGCTGACCAGGCGGCGGGAAAGTTGGCGTTGTATTTCTGAATGACATTAGCGACAGGTAGTATATAACGTGAAAACAGTTGTGGGCTTAGAACGGAATCTTGAAGAACATCGAAATGTACCATTGATTTGTCAACTGATATCCCGACAGATGAGACCTAAACCAGGCGAAGAACTTGTCTGCGTAGACCAATTAGGGTTTCCGATCTCTCCAAAACAATATGGTGATAGATGTCAAAAGCGGCACTAAGGTTTAGGAGCATGAGGACATATGGAGAGCCTTGGTCTGGTACCATTAAAAGTTAATTTACCACCTAGACACGGTTAAAATGGGAAATACTGAGCTGACTACACTGACTGTGCTAGTGGCAGAGTCCAGCTGGCTGGCTAACAGCCTGTCGCCTGGCATGCACGCTATCTCATTGTGAAGCTAGAGGAGTTCGAGCCATGTCTATGTTGATAGATAAAATGAAAGAGGACAATTATCTACAGTTCTATCTTTTGGGAGAGGCAGAAAAACTGTTTTCACCCAGTGATTGAGTTAGGCAAGTCTGCTAATTTGATTTGATTTGGCAAGTCTGCTGTAGTGCTCATCACTCTCATTAACTGGGAGGGGGCCAGATATGTTGAAGTTATGTTGCGCTTGGTGACCTCTGACTGTTTCATCCTAATATCGTTGGTGCCGACGTGGATAACAATATCTCTATACTCTCTACACTCGCCATGTTTTAGCTTTAGCCAGCACCCTCTTCAGATTAGCCTTAACGTCGGTAGCCCTGCCCCCCTGGTAAACAGTGGTATGATCGCTGGATGATTCGTTTTAAAGTCTAATACTGCGGGTAATGGAGTGGCCAATGACTTAAGGTTTTCAATTTGTCAGAGCTAAATGGTGGGAGGCTTCGACGGGCGGAGGAGAGACTTGGGAAGGAATCTGACTCCTTAGTGGGGAAAACCAAGTGAAAGTTTTGATCGGCTGTGTGATCGGCTGTGTGATCGGCTGTGTGATCGGCCGTGTGATCGGCCGTGTGATCGGCCGTGTGATCGGCCGTGTGATCGGCTGTGTGAGGGACACCGGTTGAGCACGCCAACACTATTTCTTTTCAGAAATGATAAGAAAATGTTCCAGTCTGCAGGGAGGTTAACACTACTACCTGTATGTACTGTTGGCACAGACACTGTTTCATCTTTTCCTACACTTAAATTGACCTTGCCTAACGATTGCATCTGAAGCTGAGCTTGCAACTCGGCTATCCTCGGCTATAAGGCAATAGTTCTCCTGTATATTGTGAGTACAGCGACTGCAATGAGAAGGCATAGTGTTACTTAACTTAGGCTGCTGGAGGTCCTGTAGAAAAAGCATCCGGGGTGAATAGTATGAATGATTTAAAAAAAAATAGAGTAAGACTAAGATGGTATAAATACAGAGTTAATTGAGACGTTTTATTAAAAGTAAAAAGCAACTTCTAAACAAATCATCAGATTTCCTATTTTGCATAATTGGCATCTCTCTCTCTCATTTTCTCTCTCTCGCTCTCTCTCTTTCATTTTCTCTCTTCTCTCTCTTTCATTTTCTCTCTTCTCTCTCTCTTTCATTTTCTCTCTCTCGCTCTCTCTCTTTCATTTTCTCTCTTCTCTCTCTCAAAATCAAGTCTTAGGACAATCATATACACTCATATACAATCATATACACTCATTTACACAAAAGTATGTGGACACCCCTTCAAATTAGTGGATTTGGCTATTACAGCCACAACCGTTGCTGACAGGTGTATAAAATTGAGCGCACAGCCATGCAATTGCCATAGACAAACCTTGGCAGTAGAATGGCCTTACTGAGTGACTTTAAATGTGGCACTGTTATAGGATGCCAACAGCCCTGCTAGAGCTGCCCCGGTCAACTGTAAGTGCTGTTATTGTGAAGCGGAAACATCTAGGAGCAAAAACAGCTCAGCCGCAAAGTGGTAGACCACACAAGCTCACAGAACGGGACCGGCGAGTGCCGAAGGATGTAGTGCCAAAAAATTGTCTGTCCTCGGTTGCAACATTCACCAACGAGTTCCAAACTGCCTCTGGAAACAACATCAACACAATAACTGTTCGTCAGGAGCTTCATGAAATGGGTTTCCGTGGCCGAGCCGCCGCACACAAGCCTAAGATCACCATGCGCAATGCCAAGCGTCGGCTGGAGGGGTTCGAAGCTCGCCGCCATTGGACTCTGGAGCAGTGAAAATGCATTCTCTGGAGTGATGAATCTCACTTCACCTGGTAGTCCGATGGATGAATCTGGGTTTGAAGGATACAAGGAGAACGCTACCTGCCAGAATGCATAGTGCCAACTGTAAAGTTTAGTAGAGGAGGAATAATGGTCTGGGACTTTTTTTCATCGCTAGGCCCCTTAGTTCCAATGAAGGGAAATCTTAACGCTACAGCATACAATGACATTCTAGATGATTCTGTGCATCCAACATTGTGGCAACAGTTTGGGGAAGGCCCTTTCCTGTTTCAGCATGACAATTCCCCCATGCACAAAGCAAGGTCCATACAGAAATGGTTTGTCGAGATCGGTGTGGAAGAACTTGACTGGCCTGCACAGAGCCATGACCTCAACCCCATCGAACACCTATGGAGTGAATTGAAACGGTAATTGTGAGCCAGGCCTAATCGCCCAATATCAGTGCACCACCTCACTAATGCCCTTGTAGTTGAATGGAATCTATTTTTAATTCATTAACTGTTTATGAGATCTTTCTATTGGAAAAAGTTGTTGCCTGTTTTCCTAAGAGTAAGATAGAAAACAACACTCGAATCAGACTATTCTTTGTGTCTTAAATGTGTGTTGTTGTTTTCAATCATGTGTTGGTCATTGTTGTGTGTCTCCTTTCATTATAAGTCACCACTACCGCCTAGTGGTTAGAGCGTTGGACTAGTAACCGAAAGGTTGCAAGTTCAACTCCCCGAGCTGACAAGGTAAAAATCTGTCGTTCTGCCCCTGAACAAGGCAGTTAACCCACTGTTTCTAGGCTGTCATTGAAAATAAGAATTTGTTCTGAACCGACTTGCCTAGTTAAATAAAGGTAAAACAATTAAACATTTAAAAAAATGGTTGATGCATGCTGTGATAAAACAATTTCCCGAGTTCGGATGAATAAAGTAATACTCTACCGTCATACTTTTTGGTCATGTTGTGTTACTTCCTGTCCAACACAGGAAGAGACCTGGTTGAAATAGCATTTATATTCTTTCCAAGTGCAGAATCAGCCCATTCGGCTCAATCCAACACTCAAAAAATGGAACAAATACTATTTGAACCCAGGTCAGTTAGCCTCCACAGTGAAGACTATAATCTTGGGTCCTTTAGTAGACGTCACACCTGAACACACACACACACACACACACACACACACACACACACACACACACACACACACACACACACACACACACACACACACACACACACACACACACACACACACACACACACACACACACAGAGTTATCCATATGCATCTGTCACGTTCCTGACCTTATTTCCTTTATTTTGTCTTTGTTTAGTATGGTCAGGACGTGAGCTGGGTGGGCATTCTATGTTATGTGTTTCTATGTTTAGGTTCATTGTTAATTAGCCTGATATGGTTCTCAATCAGGGGCAGGTGGTTTACGTTTCCTCTGATTGAGAACCATATTAAGGTAGGCTGTTCACACCGTTTGTTTGTGGGTGATTGTCTTCCGTGTCAGTGTTTGTACCACACAGGACTGTTTCGTTTGTCTAGTCTGTTCCTGTTCGTGCGTTCTTCGTTATATGTAAGTTCTCATGTTCAGGTCGGTCTACGTCGTTTGTTATTTTGTAATTTATCAAGTGTGTTTCGTGTTCGTCTTGTTTCAATAAAATCTCATAATGTATTCCACAAAAGCTGCGTTTTGGTCTGATCCCTGCTCCTCCTCAGACGAGGAGGAGAACAATCGTTGCAGAATCACCCACCAACCTAGGACCAAGCAGCGGTGGAGAAAGCAGCAGCAGCGCACGAAGGAGGAATGGACATGGGAGGACGTTTTGGACGGCAAGGGTTGCTACACATGGGAGGAGATCCTGGCTGGAAAAGATCGCCTCCCATGGGAATAGCTGGAGGCAGTTAGGAGAGCAGAGGCAACCGGAGAGAGGAACCGGCGTTATGAAGGTACGCGGCTAGCACGGAAGCCTGTGAGTCAAGCCCAAAAATGTATTGGGGGGGGGGCTAAAGGGTATTGTGGCGAAGTCAGGTAGGAGACCTGCGCCCACTTCCCGATCTTACCTTGGAGAGCGAAAGTACGGGCAGACACCGTGTAATGCGGTAAAGCGCACGGTGTCTCCTGTACGTGTGCATAGCCCGGTGCGGGTTATTCCACCTCCCCGCACTGGTAGGGCTAGACTGGGCATTGAGCCAGGTGCCATGAAGCCGGCTCAACGCGTCTGGTCTCCAGTGTGTCTCCTCGGGCCGGCATACATGGCACCAGCCTTACGCATGGTGTCCCCGGTTCGCCAACACAGCCCAGTGCGGGTTATTCCACCTGCCCGCACTGGTCGGGCTACGGGGAGCATACAACCAGGTAAGGTTGGGCAGGCTCGGTGCTCAAGGGAGCCAGTACGCCTGCACGGTCCGGTATATCCGGCGCCACCTCCCCGCCCCAGCCCAGTACCACCAGTGCCAACACCACGCACCAGGCTTCCTGTGCGTCTCCAGAGCCCTGTTCCTCCTCCACGCACTAGCCCTATGGTGCGTGTCTCCAGCCCGGTACCACCAGTTCCGGCACCACGCACCAAGCCTCCTGTGCGTCTCCAGAGTCCTGTGCGTCCTGTTGCTGCTCCCCGCACTAGCCTTAAGGTGCGTGTCCTTAGCCCGGTACCTCCAGTTCCGGCACCACGCACCAGGCCTACAGTGCGCCTCAGCCGGCCAGAGTCTGCCGTCTGCCCAGCGGCGCCTGAACTGCCCGTCTGCCCAACGCCGTCTGAGCTGTCCATCTGCCAAGCGCCGCCTGCGCTACCCGTCTGTACTGAGCCTTCAAAGCCGCCCGTCTGTCCTGAGCCTTCAAAGCCGCCCGTCTGTCCTGAGCCTTCAAAGCCGCCCGTCTGTCCTGAGCCTTCAGAGCCGTCCGTCAGTCAGGAGCCGCTAGAGCCTTCCGCCAGACAGGAGCCGCTAGAGCCTTCCGCCAGACAGGAGCCGCTAGAGCCTTCCGCCAGACAGGAGCCGCTAGAGCCTTTCGCCAGACAGGAGCCGCTAGAGCCTTCCGCCAGACAGGAGCCGCTAGAGCCTTCCGCCAGACAGGAGCAGCCAGAGCCGCCAGCCAGCCATGAGCAGCCAGAGCCGTCAGCCAGCCATGAGCAGCTAGAGCCGTCAGCCAGCCATGAGCAGCCAGAGCCGTCAGCCAGCCATGAGCAGCCAGAGCCGTCAGCCAGCCATGAGCAGCCAGAGCCGTCAGCCAGCCATGAGCAGCCAGAGCCGTCAGCCAGCCATGAGCAGCCAGAGCCGTCAGTCAGCCATGAGCAGCCAGAGCCGTCAGCCAGCCATGAGCAGCCAGAGCCGTCAGCCAGCCATGAGCAGCCAGAGCCGTCAGCAAGCCATGACCAGCCAGAGCCGTTAGACAGTCCGGAGCTGCCCCTCAGTCCGGAGCTGCCCCTCAGTCCGGTGCTGCCCCTCAGTCCGGTGCTACCCCTCATCCCGGTGTTGCCCCTTAGTCCGGTGCTGTCCCTTAATAAATCCTCTTGGCAATAGGGGGTGCTATTTGCACTTTGTAATAATTTCGTTCCCAAATTAAACTGCCTCGTACTCAATTCTTGCTCGTACAATATGCATATTATTATTACTATTGGATAGAAAACACTCTAGTTTCTAAAACCGTTTGAATTATTTCTCTGAGTGAAACAGAACTCATTCTGCAGCACATTTCCTGTCAGGAAGTGAGATTTCTGAAATCGAGGTCCCTGTTCTAGGGTCAGTTTATAAGTCCCCATGTAAGCTATGGGGCTACATGCACTGCATACGCCTTCCTCTAGATGTCAGTAAGCGGTGAGAATTTGAATGGAGTGGATTGCACCATCTGGGGCCCTATATAAGACCGTGGAACGGAAGTACCGTTCTTTTCAACGGGGCGCCTGGCGCAAGAGGGACATCACAATGGCGTCCTGCAAAGCTTTCGTTTTAGCAGTTCTATATCTCCGGTCATGTTTTTATTCGTTATAGTTGTTAAAGACATCATAAGGTAGTTAATTTAAACCGACTTATAGCAGTTTATATCAGTTTATTGCGATTATCTGGGATTTCTTTGTGACGCGCTATCAGGAGTTGGACACCTTTCCTGCACATAGCTAGCGTTAGCTGCTATTTCTACAGGAGAAGGGGACATCTTTCAACCAAAAGACGATTGTTCTGGAGAAAGGACACCTTGCCCAAGATTCTGATGGAAGCTCAGCAAATAGTAAGCAGTCTTTATGCTGTTAATTCGTATTTATGTTGACAAATGTCAAATAATAATTCCGCCATGAATTTCGGTGCGGTCTCGCTTTAGCGCACGCTGTATTGCGCAGTAACGTTAATTTTAAAAATCTAACAGCGATTGCATTAAGAACTAATTTATCTTTCATTTGCTGTCCAATCTGTATTTTTTAGTCAAGTTTATGATTACTTATCGATTAGAATAGGTGCCTTTCCCAAGATTTCTCCTGACATTTTCTTTGCAGCTTGGCTACTTTTCTCATTGTATAACCACGATTTGTGCCGCTAAATATGCACATTTTCGAACAAACTCTATATGCATTGTGTAATATGATGTTATAGGACTGTCATCTGAAGAATTCTGAGCAGGTCAGTGAAAAAAGTAATATCTTTTGCTGGGTTATACGTTATCGCTATTTTTGGCTTGAATCAATACTGTTGTGTGGTTTGCTATTGTGGTAAGCTAATATAATGCTATATTGTGTTTTCGCTGTAAAACACTTAAAAAATCAGAAATATTGGCTGGATTCACAAGATCTGTGTCTTTCATTTGCTGTACGCTGTGTATTTTTAAGAAATGTTTTATGATGAGTAATTAGGTAATACACGTTGCTCTCTGTAGTTATTCTAGTCGCTTTGGTGAGAGTTGTGATGGTGGCTGCAATGGTAAACTATGATTTATACCTGAAATATGCACATTTTCTAACAAAACATATGCTATACAATAAATATGTTATCAGACTGTCATCTGATGAAGTTGTTTCTTGGTTAGTGGCTATTTATATCTTTATTTGGTCGAATTTGTGATAGCTACTGATGGAGTAAAAAACTGGTGGAGTAAAAAAAGTGGTGTCTTTTGCTAACGTGGTTAGCTAATAGATTTACATATTGTGTCTTCCCTGTAAAACATTTTAAAAATCAGAAATGATGGCTAGATTCACAAGATGTGTATCTTTCATCTGGTGTCTTGGACTTGTGATTTAATGATATTTAGATGCTAGTATTTACTTGTGACGCTATGCTAGGCTATGCTAGTCAGCTTTTTTACTGATGGGGGTGCTCCCGGATCCGGGTTTGGGAGGAATTAGAGGTTAATCCAGGTGGGTTAATTTGGAGGGTGGCCATTGGGAGGAGGCTACGGAAGCGGGGATTGACTATGGTGGGGTGGGGACAACGTCCTGAGCCAGAGCCGCCACCGTGGACAGATGCCCACCCAGACCCTCCCTTATAGGTTCAGGTTTTGCGGCCGGAGTCCGCACCTTGAGGGGGGGAGTACTGTCACGTTCCTGACCTTATTTCCTTTATTTTGTCTTTGTTTAGTATGGTCAGGACGTGAGCTGGGTGGGCATTCTATGTTATGTGTTTCTATGTTTAGGTTCATTGTTAATTAGCCTGATATGGTTCTCAATCAGGGGCAGGTGGTTTACGTTTCTTCTGATTGAGAACCATATTAAGGTAGGCTGTTCACACCGTTTGTTTGTGGGTGATTGTCTTCCGTGTCAGTGTTTGTACCACACGGGACTGTTTCGTTTGTCTAGTCTGTTCCTGTTCGTGCGTTCTTCGTTATATGTAAGTTCTCATGTTCAGGTCGGTCTACGTCGTTTGTTATTTTGTAATTTATCAAGTGTGTTTCGTGTTCGTCTTGTTTCAATAAAATCTCATAATGTATTCCACAAAAGCTGCGTTTTGGTCCGATCCCTGCTCCTCCTCAGACGAGGAGGAGAACAATCGTTACAGCATCCATCAGCTTTACCACCGCTCAATAAGTGGCCATGGAACCTGAACTAGTTCTACAGAACCACTTTAAGCTTGTTTGTAATGCATTATTCCATGTCCCACCAGATGGCAGTATTTGACACATAAACATATGTTAAATGATTTTTTTCTGGCCATGGAGATAGACCAGTTGCAAATGATGTGTAGTTAATGTGTGATCATAGGTTATTACAGAGCAGTGGAGGCTGGTGACTTGAAAAATGTAGGACGGGAGGACCCACGGTATAGGCGCCCACCACACAGAGACGACAAGGATTGTTTAAAAAAAAACGTCAAATGCATAATTTTATCCTAAAACATTCAATAAAGACATTTATGGTACACTATTATGGGAAATGAGAGGGTTACTTACACAGGTATTGGAAAGGGATCACATCAGTGATTGAATGAGGGTATGAGGCATGAGTTGAGGTGTTCAGAGGCTTTATTGCAGGACAGGAGTTGAGGTGTTCAGAGGCTTCAGGGCAGGGCAGGGGTTGAGGTGTTCAGAGGCTTCAGGGCAGGGCAGGGGTTGAGGTGTTCAGAGGCTTCAGGGCAGGACAGGGGTTGAGGTGTTCAGAGGCTTCAGGGCAGGGCAGGGGTTGAGGTGTTCAGAGGCTTCAGGGCAGGGCAGGGGTTGAGGTGTTCAGAGGCTTCAGGGCAGGACAGGCTCAACATGGATGGATGGTGTTGGAGAGGAGCTCAGTTCTTCCACTGAGGGCAGGACAGGCTCAACATGGATGGATGGTGTTGGAGAGGAGCTCAGTTCTTCCACTGAGGGCAGGACAGGCTCAACATGGATGGATGGTGTTGGAGAGGAGCTCAGCTCTTCCACTGAGGGCAGGACAGGATCTGACTGGGAAGACAAATAAAAACAAGAACAAAACACAGTTAGACAACAGATCTAAGAATGAGTTAGTCCAAGCAAAGATTAAAATCACATTGATATGTAATGTAATAATGTGATTGTATTAGTGTACGTGATTGACATGCAGTAATCAGAGCACATTGACATGTCTACTCACAGTGTTTGAAGAGGAAACATTTAATGTGCCAGTGGATGAGAGGGCACATGAGACGTGGAATCAGTTCATATCAGGAGAGAGTTGACACTGGTAGTGGAGTGGTCATCACCTGTTAAATCAGGGAACAGGATGTGACATAGGTGGAATTACAAATAGCAGATACATTCCAATACAGCAGCACCATCATAGGTTTTTGGCAACAAGTTTCTCCATGGAGTTGAACTCAAACATCTCAGAATTCACAAAGTCAAACACAGACTGCGCATCTCGTCCTCTTGACACATCAAAGTAGCCCAAGAAACGTTTGTTACCTGACGATAACTGACAACTGCGAGCGACAGCTGATGTCTGTGGTTTCAGCCATTCGCCAGCCTCTCTTTTAATGGATGACGCAAACGGAAGAAATCAAATAATTCTGAATTGATTTCGACATCCCATTAAAGACAGTAGAAACTTCCATATGCTTAGCAAGTAAAGAGTCGTAACTACCTCAGCAAGCTCCTTGTAGTTGCCCTTGTTAGCCAACTCTTGCATGGCTCTCCCCCCAAAGAAAACACAATCGATAAGCTGCTTGAGAACATCCCTGTTTCTTCTAACCTTCTCGTTGTTGTTGCGCAGTTTGAATACGCAGACCTTTGTCCATTTACATGATCGGTGCGACTTTTTTCCCCAGAAGCTTGATTCTGATGTAGGCAATGCAAGTGGTTCTTCAACAACAACAAAAAATCCACTACATTGTTGTCAGAGTTAGCTAGCTATTCTGGCAGAGAGAACTGCACGCTACTTGCTACTAAAGGTAGCAAGGCAAATTTAAATACATTGCACTAACCCGACATAAAAATAAAGTTCTAAAAGCAAGAAACAATATATAATCTACCTGCTCCGTCTCCTGTAGTTTGAAGAAACTAATTTGAATAGAATAATATCCCAAAAAATGCTCACATATCAACTATCACTATTCACTAGTTCAATCTCTCAATCTATCCAACAATGTCACCAACTCACCAAGCTTCTAAATCACACGTGTGGTACTAGGTTCTTTCTCTGATCCGTTTATTGGATGGAGACGATGTCAGTTCATACTGCAAGAGCTCTGATAGGTTGGAGGACATCCTCCAGAAGTTGTCATAATTACTGTGTAAGTCTATGAAAGAGGGTGAGAACCATGAGCCTCCTAGGTTTTGTATTGAAGTCAATGTACCCAGAGGAGGACGGAAGCTAGCTGTCCTCCGGCTACACCATGGTGCTACCCTACAGAGTGCTGTTGAGACAACTGGAGACCTTCATTGCAAAACAGTGTGTTTAAATAAATTATTTGGTGATGGGATTATATTTAAGATAGTCTTATCGAAAAACTTTTCGAAATATTTCAATATTTTATGTTTCTGAAATTCACTGAGTGGGATTGTCCTCCCCTTCCTCCTCTGAGGAGCCTCCCCTGTTACACAGATATCACACTAACGCACTAACTAAACACTGAATTGCTGGACACAGAATAAACACAGAATTGCTGGACTTGCATGGTTTTTGCTTGAGGAAAGTATTGTAGAATGGGAGCTGCCCCCCAGATCCCCCGCCCATCCAGACCCCCAGGACCCTGCCCCCCAGATCACCTGCGCCCCAGATCTCCCTCCAGCCCCCCGGATACCCTGCCCTCCAGGGCTCCCTTCAGCCCCCCAGATACCCTGCCCCCATGACCCCTGCTCATCTAGGCCCCCAGAGACCCTGCCCTCCAGGGCTCCCTCCAGCCCCCCAGAGACCCTGCCCTCCAGATCTCCCTCCAGCCCCCCCATGCTGTTCCCCAGCCTCTTATTCCATCTATATCCACAGAGTTCATAATACACCTTTGGCCTGGCCACCTTAATACCTTAATATCTCTCTCTGTCTCTGTCTCTGTCTCTGTCTCTGTCTCTGTCTCTGTCTCTGTCTCTCTCTGTCCCTGTCTTTTGCGCTCCCTCTCTCTCTCTCGCGCTCCTTCTCTCTCTCTCGCACTCTCTCTCTCGCGCTCTCACTCTCTTATAAATATATATATTAGGGACAGGGTCTGCCCCCGTCTCCATGTCATATTCCAGGTTAACCATAACAGTAATAATAGCATTATGTTTCATCCCCCCTTGCCTTCACGTGGTCATTTTCTGCTTTAACAGCTCATCTCCTTCTGAAAATTGAGCTCCAATTTCAAAGTAGCTCGTTTGAAAGATTTCACAGTACATTAGAGTGAGAGACAGAGATACTGTATCCTATACCATCAGCTTGTTTTTCTATCCAGGCCCAGTAATATGAGCAAACAGACAGAGGCAGCATTGTCCTGGACTGAGGCCTTGACGACATCATCATTCCACCCCCCCCCCAGTATATATGTCTTGCTCATCAGACAGAACATACAATTCTCTGCCAGTCCAAGGGTAATAATCCAAGGGTAACAGAGTGATTGACTTGCACAAAGAAAGCAATGGGAGGAAAATGTCTTTGTAGCATAGAATGTCTTTTTATATTGTGGAGAAGTTTTTGTGGAGAAGTTGCTGTGGAGTATGTGAGTTTTTTTGTGGTTGTTGTTGCAGTTTGAAGTTAAATCCTTGACATTATATAGTTATATCTATTATCCTATGGAGGAGCAGGAAGGAATCACTCAGTTTTGGTTGTTTTGGCTCCGTACTTTGGATTTGAAATTATACGATGACTATGCGGTGCAAGTGTAGACTGTCAGAATTAAATTGAGGGTGTTTTCATAAACCATTTAGAAATTACAGCACTTTTTGTACATAGTCCCACCTTTTTTAGGGACCAAAAGTATTGGGATAAATTCACTTATTGTCACGTTCCTGACCTGTTTTCTGTTAATTTTGTATGTGTTTAGTTGGTCAGGGCGTGAGTTGGGGTGGGCATTCTATGTTTTGTGTTTCTATGTTTAGGTCAGGTGTAATTAGCCTTATATGGTTCTCAATCAGGGACAGGTGTTTGACGTTTCCTCTGATTGAGAACCATATAAAGGTAGGCTGTTCACACTGTTTGTTTGTGGGTGATTGTCTTCCGTGTCTGTGTATGTTGCACCATACGGGACTGTTTCGGTTTGTTCGTTCGTTTGTTGTAGTCTGTACCTGTTCGTGCGTTCTTCGTGTTATATGTAAGTTCTCATGTTTTAGGTCAGTCTACGTTCGTTTGTTATTTTGTAGTTTGTTGAAGTGTTTTCGGTTTTCGTCTTTACTTTAATAAAATCATTATGTTAAATTATCACGCTGCGCTTTGGTCCAATCCCTACTCCTCCTCTTCTTCCGAAGAGGAGGAGGACACCCGTTACAGAATCACCCACCAACCATGGATCAAGCAGCGTGAGAGGAACCAGCAACAGTGGCCAAAGAACCAGGACTCGTGGACTTGGGAGGAAATATTGGACGGAAAGGGACCCTGGGCTCAACCAGGAGAATATCGCCGCCCCAAAGCTGAGCTGGAGGCAGCGAAAGCAGAGAGGCGGCGTTTCGAGGAGCTAGCTCGGAAGCAGGAGAAGGATCTGGGCTACACTACGTGGGAGGAGATCGACAGGTGGGCGATCAACCCAGGGCGAGTGCCGGAGCCCGCCTGGGATTCTCTGGCGCAGTGCGAGGAGGGATACCGGCGAATGGAGGCAGCACGACGACGCGGTAGGAAGCCTGTGAGTAAACCCCAAAAATTTCTTGGGGGGGGGGGCTAAGAGGGAGAGTGGCGAAGTCAGGTAGGAGACCTGCGCCCACTCCCTGTACTTACCGTGGAGAGCGAGAGTACGGGCAGACACCATGTTACGCAGTAGAGCGCATGGTGTCTCCTGTACGTGTGCACAGCCCGGTGCGGTACATACCAGCTCCTCGTATCGGCCGGGCCAGATTGAGTATTGAGCCGGATGTCATGAAGCCGGCCCTACATATCTGGCCACCAGTACGTCTCTTAGGGCCGGCTTACATGGCACCAGCCTTACGCATGGTGTCCCCGGTTCGCCTACATAGCCCGGTGCGGGTTATTCCACCTCCCCGCACTGGTCGGGCGACGGGGAGCATACAACCAGGTACGGTTGGGCAGGCTCAGTGCTCAAGGGAGCCAGTACGCCTGCACGGTCCGGTATTTCCAGCGCTACCTCCCCGCTCCAGTCCAGTACCACCAGTGCCTAAACCACGCACCAGGCTTCCAGTGCGTCTCCAGAGCCCTGTTCCTCCTCCACGCACTAGCCCTATGGTGCGTGTCTCCAGCCCAGTACCACCAGTGCCTACACCACGCACCAAGCCTCCTGTGCGTCTCCAGAGCCCTGTACGCACTGTTCCTTCTCCCCGTACTCGCCCTGATGTGCGTGCCCTCAGCCCGGTAACACCAGTGCCGGTACCACGCACCAGGCCTATAGTACGCCTTGAGAGTCCAGTGTGCCCTGTTGTTGTTCCCCGCACTAGCCTGAAGGTGCGTGTCCTTAGCCCGGTACCTCCAGTTCCGGTACCACACACCAGGCCTACAGTGCGTCTCAGCCGGCCAGAGTCTGCCGTCTGCCAAAAGGCGCCTGAACTGCCCGTCTGCCAAACGGCGCCTGAACTGCCTGTCTGCCCAATGCCGTCTGAACTGTCCGTCTGCCAAGCGCCGCATGAACTGCCCGTCGGTACTGAGCCTTCAAAGCCGCCCGTCTGCCATGAGCCTTCAAAGCCGCCCGTCTGCCATGAGCCTTCAGAGCCGTCCGCCAGACAGGAGCCGCTAGAGCCTTCCGCCAGACAGGAGCCGCTAGAGCCTTCCGCCAGACAGGAGCAGCCAAAGCCTTCCGCCAGACAGGATCAGCCAGAGCCTTCTGCCAGACAGGATCAGCCAGAGCCTTCCGCCAGACAGGACAGCCAGAGCCATCCGCCAGACAGGATCAGCCAGAGCCTTCCGCCAGACATGACCAGCCAGAGCCGTCAGCGAGCCATGACCAGCCAGAGCCGTCAGCGAGCCATGACCAGCCAGAGCCGTCAGCGAGCCATGACCAGCCAGAGCCGTCATCCAGCCATGACCAGCCAGAGCCGTCATCCAGCCATGACCAGCCAGAGCCGTCATCCAGCCATGACCAGCCAGAGCCGTCATCCAGCCATGACCAGCCAGAGCCGTCATCCAGCCATGACCAGCCAGAGCCGTCATCCAGCCATGACCAGCCAGAGCCGTCATCCAGCCATGACCAGCCAGAGCCGTCATCCAGCCATGACCAGCCAGAGCCGTCATCCAGCCATGATCAGCCAGAGCCGTTATCCAGCCATGACCAGCCAGAGCCGTTATCCAGCCAGGATCCGCCAGAGCCAGCCAGCCAGGATCCGCCAGCCAGCCAGGATCCGCCATCCCTCAGTCCTGAGCTGCCGTCCCTCAGTCCGGAGCTGCCGTCCCTCAGTCCGGAGCTGCCGTCCCTCAGTCCGGAGCTGCCGTCCCTCAGTCCGGAGCTGCCGTCCCTCAGTCCGGTGCTGCTCCTTATCCCGGTGCTGCTCCTTATCTTGGTGATGCCCCTTAGGCTGGTGATGCCCCTTAGTCCGGAGCTGCCCCTTATCCCGGTGCTGCCCCTTATCCCGGTGCTGCTCCTTATCCCGGTGATGCCCCTTATCCCGGTGATGCCCCTTAATTTAGGTGGGTTTATTTGGAGGGTGGTCATTGAGAGGGGGATACGAAAGCGGGGATTGACTATGGTGGGATGGGGACCACGCCCAGAGCCTGAGCCGCCACCGTGGACAGATGCCCACCCAGACCCTCCCCTAGACTTTTGGTGGTGCGTCCGGAGTTCGCACCTTGAGGGGGGGGGGTTCTGTCACGTTCCTGACCTGTTTTCTGTTAATTTTGTATGTGTTTAGTTGGTCAGGGCGTGAGTTGGGGTGGGCATTCTATGTTTTGTGTTTCTATGTTTAGGTCAGGTGTAATTAGCCTTATATGGTTCTCAATCAGGGACAGGTGTTTGACGTTTCCTCTGATTGAGAACCATATAAAGGTAGGCTGTTCACACTGTTTGTTTGTGGGTGATTGTCTTCCGTGTCTGTGTATGTTGCACCATACGGGACTGTTTCGGTTTGTTCGTTCGTTTGTTGTAGTCTGTACCTGTTCGTGCGTTCTTCGTGTTATATGTAAGTTCTCATGTTTTAGGTCAGTCTACGTTCGTTTGTTATTTTGTAGTTTGTTGAAGTGTTTTCGGTTTTCGTCTTTAATTTAATAAAATCATTATGTCAAATTATCACGCTGCGCTTTGGTCCAATCCCTACTCCTCCTCTTCTTCCGAAGAGGAGGAGGACACCCGTTACACTTATATGTGTATTAAAGTAGTAAAAAGTTACATATTTGTTCCCGTATTCCGAGAACGCAATGACTACATCAAGCCTGTGACTCTACAAACTTGTTGGATGCATTTACGGTTTGTTTTTGTTTTGTTTCAGATTATGTTGTGCCCAATAGAATTGAATGTTAAATAATGTATTGTGTCATTTTGGAGTCACTTTTATTGTAAATAAGAATATAATATGTTTCTAAACACTTCTACATTAATGTGGATGCTACCATGATTACAGATAATCCTGAATGAATCGTGAATAATGATGAGTGAGAAAGTTACAGACGCACAAAAATCATACCCTAAGACACGCTAACCTCACCATTACAATAACAGGGGAGGTTAGCATTTTATATCATACCACCAAGACATGCTAACCTCTCACCATTACAATAACAGGGGAGGTTAGCATTTTATATCATACCACCAAGACATGCTAACCTCTCACCATTACAATAACAGGGGAGGCTAGCATTTTATATTATACCCCCAAGACATGCTAACCTCTCACCATTACCATAACAGGGGAGGTTAGCATTTTATATCATACCACCAAGACATGCATTTTATATCATACCACCAAGACATGCTAACCTCTCACCATTACAATAACAGGGGAGGTTAGCATTTTATATCATACCACCAAGACATGCTAACCTCTCACCATTACAATAACAGAGGAGGTTAGCATTTTATATCATACCCTAAGTCACGCTAACCTCTCACCATTACAATAACAGAGGAGGTTAGCATTTTATATCATACCCTAAGTCACGCTAACCTCTCACCATTACAATAACAGAGGAGGTTAGCATTTTATATCATACCACCAAGACATGCTAACCTCTCACCATTACAATAACAGGGGAGGTTAGCATTTTATATCATACCCTCAAGACATGCTAACCTCTCACCATTACAATAACAGGGGAGGTTAGCATTTTATATCATACCCTCAAGACATGCTAACCTCTCACCATTACAATAACAGGGGAGGTTAGCATTTTATATCATACCACCAAGACATGCTAACCTCTCACCATTACAATAACAGGGGAGGTTAGCATTTTATATCATACCCTAAGACACGCTAACCTCACCATTACAATAACAGGGGAGGTTAGCATTTTATATCATACCAACAAGACATGCTAACCTCTCACCATTACAATAACAGGGGAGGTTAGCATTTTATATCATACCCTCAAGACATGCTAACCTCTCACCATTACAATAACAGGGGAGGTTAGCATTTTATATCATACCCTCGAGACATGCTAACCTCTCACCATTACAATAACAGGGGAGGTTAGCATTTTATATCATACCACCAAGACATGCTAACCTCTCACCATTACAATAACAGGGGAGGTTAGCATTTTATATCATACCCTCAAGACATGCTAACCTCTCACCATTACAATAACAGGGGAGTGTAGCATTTTATATCATACCACCAAGACATGGTAACCTCTCACCATTACAATAACAGGGGAGGTTAGCATTTTATATCATACCCCCAAGACATGCTAACCTCTCACCATTACCCTTACAGAGGTTCGAATTTCTTTGTGGGGGGACCTATAATATTTGTACGTCTCTAACTTTATCACTCTCAACCGTAACCTCACAAAATGATCCAGCTTTCAATAAGTAGTTCAAAGAGCTTCCTTGACTTCATTTAACATTTTTTTTTTCTATAGTGTTTTATTTTGCAATAGATAATCATTAAGCTCACATACAGACATTTGGGCAGTAGGCCTTCCGTTCTTCAGTGTGTAGGTCGGTTCTCGTCCCTGTGAATGCACACAGTCACTCTATAAACCCTCCATAGCTCGGCTCCAAGCTCTAGGCATAACATGATACAGAACATCACTCACTCTAGGATTCATCTCTCTCTCTCTACATGAATTGACAGTGGAATTTGTTACTGTTTCTCCCATCATATGTTGTATATTAGTGAGTGATTGTCACGGTTAGATGTCCTGTCGTTTGGTGCTTTCTGTTCACACTTCATCATCTAAGACGGCAGTGTCCCAAACGGCAGCCTTTCCCCCTGTATAGTGCATTACTTTTGACCAGACAGACATTTACCTGAGGAACATTCAATTTACAAGAGAACATGCAGGGCGTTTATTGTATTTTCTTTCATGGCGGAAACAATAAAGAAACTCATAAACATGTATTTACGTGAAATCCCAAACTTGTTTATATTGGTAGGTCATTTAAAGATGACCTTAAGCTCAGACCTAGATCATGTTTCACAGGAGGAGGATGAATCCCCATGACAACAGGTACTCTGTTTACATAGGAAGCATTTATTGATGAATCCCCATGACAACATGTACTCTGTTTACATAGGAAGCATTTATTGATGAATCCCCATGACAACATGTACTCTGTTTATATATAGTTAAGAGACACTAAAAATCAGGATTTATAACCCTCATTGTACTGTAAGGACTATAAATTGCAACATTAACCCAAATACATGTTTATCCTGTGAATTTCTAGATAATTCCATATAAGGTTTTATTCCAGATGTCACTTGAGCGCAAAAAGGTGAAGAGAGAAATAAAATGAATAAATAGGATTTAACCTTGAGCTCCAGTCAGTTCACTATAGGACCCTGGCAAGATGGCTGTGATGAAGGTGATGAGAGGAGGGAGGTTCCTAAAGAAAGATAGGAAAGAATGAGAGCCAGCGAGAGAGACGGAAAAGAGGAGGGGGCACAAGAGGGTACTCTGCAGCCAAATGACCAATCCAATCTCAGTGATTTATGGTGTGTGTGTGTGTGTGTGTGTGTGTGTGTGTGTGTGTGTGTGTGTGTGTGTGTGTGTGTGTGTGTGTGTGTGTGTGTGTGTGTGTGTGTGTGTGTGTGTGTGTGTGTGTGTGTGTGTGTGTGTGTGTGTGTGTGTGTGTGTGTGTGTGCACGCTTGATGCTTGGGCTTCAGTGTCAGGTGCAATGCAGTGGGACGCTATGAGCCACACTGACAGTGAACACTACAGGTTCAATGAGCCACACTGACAGTGAACACTACAGGTTCTATGAGCCACACTGACAGTGAACACTACAGGTTCTATGAGCCACACTGACAGTGAACACTACAGGTTCTATGAGCCACACTGACAGTGAACACTACAGGTTCTATGAGCCCAACTGACAGTGAACACTACAGGTTCTATGAGCCACACTGACAGTGAACACTACAGGTTCTATGAGCCACACTGACAGTGAACACTACAGGTTCTATGAGCCACACTGACAGTGAACACTACAGGTTCTATGAGCCACACTGACAGTGAACACTACAGGTTCTATGAGCCACACTGACAGTGAACACTACAGGTTCTATGAGCCACACTGACAGTGAACACTACAGGTTCTATGAGCCCAACTGACAGTGAACACTACAGGTTCTATGAGCCACACTGACAGTGAACACTACAGGTTCTATGAGCCACACTGACAGTGAACACTACAGGTTCTATGAGCCACTCTGACAGTGAACACTACAGGTTCTATGAGCCACACTGACAGTGAACACTACAGGTTCTATGAGCCACACTGACAGTGAACACTACAGGTTCTATGAGCCACACTGACAGTGAACACTACAGGTTCTATGAGCCACACTGACAGTGAACACTACAGGTTCTATGAGCCACACTGACAGTGAACACTACAGGTTCTATGAGCCACACTGACAGTGAACACTACAGGTTCTATGAGCCACACTGACAGTGAACACTACAGGTTCTATGAGCCACACTGACAGTGAACACTACAGGTTCTATGAGCCACACTGACAGTGAACACTACAGGTTCTATGAGCCACACTGACAGTTAACACTACAGGTTCTATGAGCCACACTGACAGTGAACACTACAGGTTCTATGAGCCACACTGACAGTGAACACTACAGGTTCTATGAGCCACACTGACAGTGAACACTACAGGTTCTATGAGCCACACTGACAGTGAACACTACAGGTTCTATGAGCCACACTGACAGTGAACACTACAGGTTCTATGAGCCACACTGACAGTGAACACTACAGGTTCTATGAGCCACACTGACAGTTAACACTACAGGTTCTATGAGCCACACTGACAGTTAACACTACAGGTTCTATGAGCCACACTGACAGTTAACACTACAGGTTCTATTAGCCACACTGACAGTTAACACTACAGGTTCTATGAGCCACACTGACAGTGAACACTACAGGTTCTATGAGCCACACTGACAGTTAACACTACAGGTTCTATGAGCCACACTGACAGTGAACACTACAGGTTCTATGAGCCACACTGACAGTGAACACTACAGGTTCTATTAGCCACACTGACAGTGAACACTACAGGTTCTATGAGCCACACTGACAGTTAACACTACAGGTTCTATGAGCCACACTGACAGTGAACACTACAGGTTCTATGAGCCACACTGACAGTTAACACTACAGGTTCTATGAGCCACACTGACAGTGAACACTACATGTTCTATGAGCCACACTGACAGTGAACACTACAGGTTCTATGAGCCACACTGACAGTGAACACTACAGGTTCTATGAGCCACACTGACAGTGAACACTACAGGTTCTATGAGCCACACTGACAGTGAACACTACAGTTTCTATGAGCCACACTGACAGTTAACACTACAGGTTCTATTAGCCACACTGACAGTTAACACTACAGGTTCTATGAGCCACACTGACAGTGAACACTACAGGTTCTATGAGCCACACTGACAGTTAACACTACAGGTTCTATGAGCCACACTGACAGTTAACACTACAGGTTCTATGAGCCACACTGACAGTGAACACTACAGGTTCTATGAGCCACACTGACAGTGAACACTACAGGTTCTATGAGCCACACTGACAGTGAACACTACAGGTTCTATGAGCCACACTGACAGTGAACACTACAGGTTCTATGAGCCACACTGACAGTTAACACTACAGGTTCTATGAGCCACACTGACAGTGAACACTACAGGTTCTATGAGCCACACTGACAGTGAACACTACAGGTTCTATGAGCCACACTGACAGTGGACACTACAGGTTCTATGAGCCACACTGACAGTTAACACTACAGGTTCTATTAGCCACACTGACAGTTAACATTTCAGGTTCTATGAGCCACACTGACAGTTAACATTTCAGGTTCTATGAGCCACACTGACAGTGGACACTACAGGTTCTATGAGCCACACTGACAGTGGACACTACAGGTTCTATGAGCCACACTGACAGTTAACACTACAGGTTCTATGAGCCACACTGACAGTGAACACTACAGGTTCTATGAGCCACACTGACAGTGAACACTACAGGTTCTATGAGCCACACTGACAGTGAACACTACAGGTTCTATGAGCCACTCTGACAGTGAACACTACAGGTTCTATGAGCCACACTGACAGTGAACACTACAGGTTCTATGAGCCACACTGACAGTGAACACTACAGGTTCTATGAGCCACTCTGACAGTTAACACTACAGGTTCTATGAGCCACACTGACAGTGAACACTACAGGTTCTATGAGCCACTCTGACAGTGAACACTACAGGTTCTATGAGCCACACTGACAGTGAACACTACAGGTTCTATGAGCCACTCTGACAGTGAACACTACAGGTTCTATGAGCCACACTGACAGTGAACACTACAGGTTCTATGAGCCACACTGACAGTGAACACTACAGGTTCTATGAGCCACACTGACAGTGAACACTACAGGTTCTATGAGCCACACTGACAGTGAACACTACAGGTTCTATGAGCCACACTGACAGTGAACACTACAGGTTCTATGAGCCACACTGACAGTTAACACTACAGGTTCTATGAGCCACACTGACAGTGAACACTACAGGTTCTATGAGCCACACTGACAGTGAACACTACAGGTTCTATGAGCCACACTGACAGTGAACACTACAGGTTCTTTGAGCCACACTGACAGTGAACACTACAGGTTCTATGAGCCACACTGACAGTGAACACTACAGGTTCTATGAGCCACTCTGACAGTGAACACTACAGGTTCTATGAGCCACACTGACAGTGAACACTACAGGTTCAATGAGCCACACTGACAGTGAACACTACAGGTTCTATGAGCCACACTGACAGTTAACACTACAGGTTCTATGAGCCACACTGACAGTGAACACTACAGGTTCTATGAGCCACACTGACAGTGAACACTACAGGTTCTATGAGCCACACTGACAGTTAACACTACAGGTTCTATGAGCCACACTGACAGTTAACATTTCAGGTTCTATGAGCCACACTGACAGTTAACATTTCAGGTTCTATGAGCCACACTGACAGTGGACACTACAGGTTCTATGAGCCACACTGACAGTGGACACTACAGGTTCTATGAGCCACACTGACAGTTAACACTACAGGTGCTATGAGCCACACTGACAGTGAACACTACAGGTTCTATGAGCCACACTGACAGTGAACACTACAGGTTCTATGAGCCACTCTGACAGTGAACACTACAGGTTCTATGAGCCACACTGACAGTGAACACTACAGGTTCTATGAGCCACACTGACAGTGAACACTACAGGTTCTATGAGCCACTCTGACAGTGAACACTACAGGTTCTATGAGCCACTCTGACAGTGAACACTACAGGTTCTATGAGCCACACTGACAGTGAACACTACAGGTTCTATGAGCCACACTGACAGTGAACACTACAGGTTCTATGAGCCACACTGACAGTGAACACTACAGGTTCTATGAGCCACACTGACAGTGAACACTACAGGTTCTATGAGCCACACTGACAGTGAACACTACAGGTTCTATGAGCCACACTGACAGTGAACACTACAGGTTCTATGAGCCACACTGACAGTTAACACTACAGGTTCTATGAGCCACACTGACAGTGAACACTACAGGTTCTATGAGCCACACTGACAGTTAACACTACAGGTTCTATGAGCCACACTGACAGTGAACACTACAGGTTCTATGAGCCACACTGACAGTGAACACTACAGGTTCTATGAGCCACACTGACAGTGAACACTACAGGTTCTATGAGCCACACTGACAGTTAACACTACAGGTTCTATGAGCCACACTGACAGTGAACACTACAGGTTCTATGAGCCACACTGACAGTGAACACTACAGGTTCTATGAGCCACACTGACAGTGAACACTACAGGTTCTATGAGCCACACTGACAGTGAACACTACAGGTTCTATGAGCCACACTGACAGTGAACACTACAGGTTCTATGAGCCACACTGACAGTGAACACTACAGGTTCTATGAGCCACACTGACAGTTAACACTACAGGTTCTATGAGAGACCAGGGCTGATAACAGTGGCGGACGATCTATATCTTTGCAGCAAGTCATTTCTGAGGCCTGATGTTTTCTGTTGTTTGGACTGTGTTGATGTGGTGCTGGGAACCACTACCCAATACAAAAGGTCTATACTTCAAACATTTTTTTTGCTGGAAGCTGTTGTCGTTGATTCAGATTTGTTTTCGTCGTTGCTGCAGTGGTCCACTCTCCTCCTGTCCCAAAGTCAACGGGTTAGACCAGGGGAAGTCAGCATCCTCAAAGTCATAGGCCTATGTCCCAAATGACACCTTATTCCCTACATAGTGCATTATGGGACATTGTCAAAAGTAGTGTACTATATAGGGGACCGTTTGGGACAGTAATGCAGGGCTAGACCAGGAAACGTCAGCATCGTCTCAGCTTGCTGCTCTGAGGTCAACCAAGGCCAGACAGAGGTACAATACTAAACGCTCAGTGTGGGTCGTAGAGCCTGTAGAGTTAATATGCCAGACAGAGGTACAGTAACAAGAGACGGACGAGGAGTCAGTCTGACAACACAGGACTACTGTTGTGATTCATGGTCAAAATTGAACTGCTGATTCACCCTGGGGTGTTCCTCACCCAAACAAGGATAGGGATCTACCAGCGATGGGATTTACTTCAAATGCTGCAGACTCAATCAGAAATCGCCTTCAAAAAGGCACGTTGCTGACAAAGAGCTATCGGATTGAATCCTGGCCCAGGAGGAGGTGACTGAACTGGCCTGAATCCTGGTGGAGGTGACTGAACTGGCCTGAATCCTGGTGGAGGTGACTGAACTGGCCTGAATCCTGGTGGAGGTGGCTGAACTGGCCTGAATCCTGGTGGAGGTGACTGAACTGGCCTGAATCCTGGTGGAGGTGGCTGAACTGGCCTGAATCCTGGTGGAGGTGGCTGAACTGGCCTGAATCCTGGTGGAGGTGGCTGAACTGGCCTGAATCCTGGTGGAGGTGGCTGAACTGGCCTGAATCCTGGTGGAGGTGACTGAACTGGCCTGAATCCTGGTGGAGGTGACTGAACTGGCCTGAATCCTGGTGGAGGTGGCTGAACTGGCCTGAATCCTGGTGGAGGTGACTGAACTGGCCTGAATCCTGGTGGAGGTGGCTGAACTGGCCTGAATCCTGGTGGAGGTGGCTGAACTGGCCTGAATCCTGGTGGAGGTGGCTGAACTGGCCTGAATCCTGGTGGAGGTGGCTGAACTGGCCTGAATCCTGGTGGAGGTGGCTGAACTGGCCTGAATCCTGGTGGAGGTGGCTGAACTGGCCTGAATCCTGGTGGAGGTGGCTGAACTGGCCTGAATCCTGGTGGAGGTGGCTGAACTGGCCTGAATCCTGGTGGAGGTGGCTGAACTGGCCTGGGCACAACAACAGAATGTTGGGTGTAACATTACTCTGGCAGCTACTGATTAAGTTGAACAGTTCCATGTTCACTGACGGGGCTACATCTGATCTGACGGGGCTACATCTGATCTGACGGGGCTACATCTGATCTGACAGGGCTACATCTGATCTGACGGGGCTACATCCGATC
This sequence comes from Salvelinus namaycush, assembly GCF_016432855.1. Lineage (NCBI taxonomy): Eukaryota > Metazoa > Chordata > Actinopteri > Salmoniformes > Salmonidae > Salvelinus > Salvelinus namaycush. The sequence continues at coordinate 37,351,810 of NC_052335.1, forward strand.
TGACGGGGCTACATCTGATCTGACGGGGCTACATCTGATCTGACGGGGCTACATCCGATCTGACGGGGCTACATCTGATCTGACGGGGCTACCTCCGATCTGACGGGGCGACATCCGATCTGACGGGGCGACATCCGATCTGACGGGGCTACATCCGATCTGACGGGGCTACATCCGATCTGACGGGGCTACATCCGATCTGACGGGGCTACATCCGATCTGACGGGGCTACATCCGATCTGACGGGGCTACATCCGATCTGACGGGGCTACATCCGATCTGACGGGGCTACATCTGATCTTACGGGGCTACATCCGATCTGACGGGGCTATATCCGATCTGACGGGGCTACATCTGATCTGACGGGCGACATCTGATCTGACGGGGCTACATCTGATCTGACGGGGCTACATCTGATCTGACGGGGCAACATCTGCTTATGTGATGAGTTAAAACACTTTTCGGAATGGCCACATTTACACAGCTTACATAGTTTGGGGAATGGGAAAACAATGCTGAAACACAGATCCTAATTCTTGTATTTTAGGACCAAACCATATTCAGACTGGTTCTAAATTCAACTATTACTGAAACACTAAGAAATATAATTCGGTCTCACAAATCAGGGTTTCCTGCATTCTGCTTAGCTGGAACTCGGCACAATGGGAAGATATCCATTATGTACACACTCATGGCACCATATCACTGAGAAGCAGAGCCCCATACAACAATACAATCAGGATATCACTGAGAAGCAGAGTCCCATTCAACAATACAATCAGGATATCACTGAGGGCCCCATGCAACAATACAATCATGATATCACTGAGAAGCAGAGTCCCATTCAACAATACAATCAGGATATCACTGAGAAGCAGAGTCCCATTCAACAATACAATCATGATATCACTGAGAAGCAGAGCCCCATTCAACAATACAATCAGGATATCACTGAGAAGCAGAGTCCCATTCAACAATACAATCAGGATATCACTGAGGGCCCCATGCAACAATACAATCATGATATCACTGAGAAGCAGAGTCCCATTCAACAATACAATCATGATATCACTGAGAAGCAGAGCCCCATTCAACAATACAATCAGGATATCACTGAGAAGCAGAGTCCCATTCAACAATACAATCATGATATCACTGAGAAGCAGAGCCCCATTCAACAATACAATCAGGATATCACTGAGAAGCAGAGTCCCATTCAACAATACAATCATGATATCACTGAGAAGCAGAGCCCCATTCAACAATACAATCAGGATATCACTGAGAAGCAGAGTCCCATTCAACAATACAATCAGGATATCACTGAGAAGCAGAGTCCCATTCAACAATACAATCAGGATATCACTGAGAAGCAGAGTCCCATTCAACAATACAATCAGGATATCACTGAGAAGCAGAGCCCCATACAACAATACAATCAGGATATCACTGAGGGCCCCATGCAACAATACAATCATGATATCACTGAGAAGCAGAGTCCCATTCAACAATACAATCAGGATATCACTGAGAAGCAGAGTCCCATTCAACAATACAATCATGATATCACTGAGAAGCAGAGTCCCATTCAACCATACAATCAGGATATCACTGAGAAGCAGAGTCCCATTCAACAATACAATCAGGATATCACTGAGAAGCAGAGTCCCATTCAACAATACAATCAGGATATCACTGAGAAGCAGAGTCCCATTCAACCATACAATCAGGATATCACTGAGAAGCAGAGTCCCATTCAACAATACAATCATGATATCACTGAGAAGCAGAGTCCCATTCAACAATACAATCAGGATATCACTGAGAAGCAGAGTCCCATTCAACAATACAATCAGGATATCACTGAGAAGCAGAGTCCCATTCAACCATACAATCAGGATATCACTGAGAAGCAGAGTCCCATTCAACCATACAATCAGGATATCACTGAGAAGCAGAGTCCCATTCAACAATACAATCAGGATATCACTGAGAAGCAGAGTCCCATTCAACCATACAATCAGGATATCACTGAGAGGAAGGAAGGAAATAAGGAATAAATAATTATCCTCTTGTCAATATAGGGGGTGCTGTTTCAACTTTGTAAAATATCGTTCTCAAATTAAACTGCCTCGTACTCAATTCTTGCTCGTACAATATGCATATTATTATTACTATTGGATAGAAAACACTCTCTAGTTTCTAAAACCGTTTGAATTATTTCTCTGAGTGAAACAGAACTCATTCTGCAGCACATTTCCTGTAATGGAGTGAGATTTCAGAAATCGAGGTCCCTGTTCTGAGGTCAGTAAGCCATCGGGCTACATGCACTGCATACGTCTTCCTCTAGATGTCAGTAAGCGGGGAGAATTTGAATGGAGTGGATTGCGCAATCTGGGACCTTATATAAGACCGTGGAACGGAAGTACCGTCCTTTTCAACGGTGCGCCTGGCGCAAGAAGACATCACAATGGCGTCCTGCAAACGCTTTCGTTTTAGTAGTTCTATATCTCCGGTCATGTTTTTATTCGTTATAGGTGTTAAAGACATCATAAGGTAGTTAATTTAAACCGACTTATAGCAGTTTATAGCAGTTTATTGCGATTTTCTGGGATTTCTTTGTCATGCGCTTTCACGTGTTGGACACGTCTCTAGTGGGTGGCTATCGTTAGCTGCTATTTCGACAGGAGAAGAGGACATCTTTCAACCCAAAGACGATTGTTCTGGAGAAAGGACACCTTGCCCAAGATTCTGATGGAAGCTCAGCTAATAGTAAGCAGTCTTTATGCTGTTAATTCGTACTTATGTTGACAAATGTCAGATAATAATTCCGCCATGAATTATGGGGCGGTCTCGCTTTGGCGCACGCTGTATTGCGCAGTAACGTTAATTTTAAAAATCTAACACAGCGATTGCATTAAGAACTAATTTATCTTTCATTTGCTGTCCAACTTGTATTTTTTAGTCAAGTTTATGAATAGTTTTCGATTAGAATAGGTGCCTCTCCAAGATGGCGCCGGACAGATTGCTTGAATTTTTGCCCACTATTCTCATTGTATAACCACGATTTGTGCCGCTAAATATGCACATTTTCGAACAAACTCTATATGCATTGTGTAATATGATGTTATAGGACTGTCATCTGAAGAATTCTGAGAAGGTTAGTGAAAAAATTAATATATTTTGGTGGTTTATACGTTATCGCTATTTTTGCCTTGAATCAATGCTGTTGTGATGTTTGCTATTGTGGTAAGCTAATATAACGCTATATTGTGTTTTCGCTGTAAAACACTTAGAAAATCTGAAATATTGTCTGGATTCACAAGATCTGTGTCTTTCAATTGCTGTACGCTGTGTATTTTTAAGAAATGTTTTATGATGAGTAATTAGTTAATACACGTTGCTCTCTGTAGTTATTCTAGTCGCTTTGGTGAGAGTTGTGATGGTGGCTGCAATGGTAAACTATGATTTATACCTGAAATATGCACATTTTTCTAACAAAACATATGCTATACAATTAATATGTTATCAGACTGTCATCTGATGAAGTTGTTTCTTGGTTAGTGGCTATTTATATCTTTATTTGGTCGAATTTGTGATAGCTACTGATGGAGTAAAAAAATGGTGGAGTAAGAAAGTGGTGTCTTTTGCTAACGTGGTTAGCTAATAGATTTACATATTGTCTCTTCCCTGTAAAACATTTTAAAAATCAGAAATGATGGCTGGATTCACAAGATGTGTATCTTTCATCTGGTGTCTTGGACTTGTGATTTAATGATATTTAGATGCTAGTATTTACTTGTGACGCTATGCTAGGCTATGCTAGTCAGCTTTTTTACTGATGGGGGTGCTCCCGGATCCGGGTTTGGGAGGAACTAGAAGATAAAGGAAGGAATTTAGGAAAGAAGGAATTAAAGATGGAAGTAATCACACAATGTATGCCCCTGGATTAAGAACATAAAATTGCTGTCTAGAAGAGAACTAGGGGCATACCTAATGAGTAATATGGCTGTGATGGTTCTATTTTATAAAGATTAGATCAGTGGTGGTTCTATTCCATACAGACTAGATCGGTGGTGATTCTATTCCGTAAAGACTAGATCAGCGGTGGTTCTATTCCATACAGACTAGATCGGTGGTGATTCTATTCCATAAAGTCTAGATCAATGGTGGTTCTATTCCGTAAAGACTAGATCAGTGGTGGTTCTATTCCGTAAAGACTAGATCAGTGGTGGTTCTATTTCATAAAGACTAGATCAGTGGTGGTTCTATTCCATAAAGACTAGATCAGTGGTGGTTCTATTCCGTAAAGACTAGATCAGTGGTGGTTCTATTCCATAAAGACTAGATCAGTGGTGGTTCTATTCTATCAAGACTAGATCAGTGGTGGTTCTATTCTATAAAGACTAGATCAGTGGTGGTTCTATTCTATAAAGACTAGATCAGTGGTGGTTCTATTCCATAAAGACTAGATCAGTGGTGGTTCTATTCCGTAAAGTCTAGATCAGTGGTGGTTCTATTCTATAAAGACTAGATCAATGGTGGTTCTATTCCATAAAGACTAGATCAGTGGTGGTTCTATTCTATAAAGACTAGATCAGTGGTGGTTCTATTCCATAAAGACTAGATCAGTGGTGGTTCTATTCCATAAAGACTAGATCAGTGGTGGTTCTATTTCGTAAAGACTAGATCAGTGGTGGTTCTATTCCTTAAGACTAGATCAGTGGTGGTTCTATTCTATAAAGACTAGATCAGTGGTGGTTCTATTCCATAAAGACTAGATCAGTGGTGGTTCTATTCTATAAAGACTAGATCAGTGGTGGTTCTATTCCATAAAGATCAGTGGTGTTTCTATTCCATAAAGACTAGATCAGTGGTGGTTCTATTCTATAAAGACTAGATTAGTGGTGTTTCTATTCCATAAAGACTAGATCAGTGGTGGTTCTATTCCATAAAGATCAGTGGTGTTTCTATTCTATAAAGACTAGATTAGTGGTGGTTCTATTCTATAAAGACTAGATCAGTGGTGGTGTAGACAGTATAAAGAACAGCTCTGTCACAGTGTGTTAAATCCTGCTCTCTTCATCTAGTCACAGGACAGAACCGTTATTTCATGGGCATCAAACGTGCCATCACCCATATTTAAAGTCAATGGAATGTTCCACATTCAATTTGGGACCATAAGCCACAGGTCTTTGTGTGTGTGGTGTAAGTGGTGTGAATATCATTTTATTAAAGCTGACTGTCGAGGGCATCAAGGACATGCTGCTGCCTCTAGAACTCAGAACCATCCTGAGTGGATTCTGAATCTTTGATTTAAATTCCATTAGAACCGGGTGCCTAAAAAAAAATATAACACAAAGGATATTTTACCATTCCCCACCTGTGGATTCCTTCCTGATACTACATCAAACCAGCATGACATCCCCAACCCTGACCAGAGCTATTCTCTCCGTGTCAACTACTCTCACCGACGGACACAGTCCAGTACTGATTAAAGACTGTGGTTCGTCAGAGGGCAGCTGAAGGCTTGGTTCTTACTTACCGTGGTCTGCCACCCATGACCTCTAGACTGCCCCAGATGGATTGGACACAAGAGGGAAACCGCCTGAAGCCTGCTGGCTGTAACTAAAGATGCTTTTGCTGCTGGGGAAGACATTTCCTTTTGTCAAACTATTTTTTTTCACACTTCAGTGCTGTTGTGGTTTTTTGAATTTAATTGACGAGGACTGTACTGGACTTACAGTACCTGCTTTTTCAGCATCAAAATAAATAGATAAATCATAAATCCTCACATTCACCATCAATCTATTCTTCACACCCTGGGATCAAATCGCTTTCAAATTCAACATTTTGCTGGAATCAAAACTTGGTGCCCAAATCTTAATCTTGAAGCATGGACATATTCAGAACATTGTGATTGGCTACGTACAGTAAGCTACTCTGCACAGCACGGCCTCCTTACAACAATGTCTGTAACGTTCTCCTACAGAGAGGAACAAATGGGATCAAAGGTTATAATCAGGATAACAAAGGGTTTTTACAGGTCTTCACCAAATCAAATCAAAGTTTATTTGTCACGTGCGCCGAATACAACAGTGAAATGCTTACTTACAGGCTCTAACCAATGGTGCGGAAAAAGATATGTGTGTGTGTGTGTGTGTGTGTGTGTGTGTGTGTGTGTGTGTGTGTGTGTGTGTGTGTGTGTGTGTGTGTGTAGGTAAGTAAAGAAATTGTAACGGCTATCGTCATATTCCTCCTCCTCCTCGGACGAGGAGAGGCGAGACGGATCGGACCAATACGCAGAGTGGTTAGTGTTCATAATGATTTATTAAAACGAAACTGAATACTGAATTACAAAACAAATAAACGAAGTGCATAAACCGATACAGTACCGTGTGGTGCAACAAACACAGACACGGAAACAAACACCCACAAAACACACGTGAACCCCGGCTGCCTAAGTATGATTCTCAATCAGGGACAACGATTGACAGCTGTCTCTGATTGAGAATCATACCAGGCCGAACGCACAAAACCCCAACATAGATAAACAAACATAGACAACCCACCCAACTCACGCCCTGACCATACTAAATAAATACAAAATAAGAGAAAACAGGTCAGGAACGTGACAGAAATAAAACAACAGTAAAAAGACATTTGAAAATAGAGTAGCGAGGCTATATACAGACACCTGTTAGTCAGGCTTATTGAGGTAGTATGTACATGTAGGTATCAAACACCTACTGTATGGAAGATAGATCACTCTGTATGAATAATTCATATAGTAAAGTAAAGACTTAAATGCTGTTAACACAGTCTGTCTTAGTAATACAGCCACCGAAGCCGTGGCCTGTCCACCCCGCTACCATCTAGAAGGAGACAGTACAGCTGCTTCGAAGCTAGGACCCGAGAGACTGAGAAACAGCTTCTATCTCCAGGCCATCAGACTGTTAAACGGCCATCACTAGCCTTCTCAGTCCCTGTTCTAGACGGCCCGGTGCTCTACCCTGCACCTTAGAGACTGCTGCCTTATGTACAGAGAGTCATTGAACACTGGTCACTTTATTAATAATGTTTACATACTGTTTTACCCAGGAAAACAAGCATTTCTCTGATAACATCTGCAAATCTGTGGACACAACCATTAAAATATGATTTGATTTTAATAGCCTTCAGACATTTAGCCCAAAGGCTTTTTAATCATGTTCACAACAATGTTCTATCTAACTTCACAGGTATTTTCCCATGGGAAGAGGAACAATTGACAAATAAAGAACATATAAGTAATATTTAGAGAGAGAGAGACAGAGAGACAGAGAGACAGAGAGACAGAGAGAGAGACAGAAAGACAGAGACAGAGAGAGACACAGAGACATAGACAGAGAGCGAGACAGAGACAGAGACAGAGACAGAGACAGAGAGACAGAGAGAGAGACAGGGAGAGATAGACAGAAAGACAGAGACAGAGAGAGACACAGAGACATAGACAGAGAGTGAGACAGAGACAGAGACAGAGACAGAGAGACAGAGAGAGAGACAGAAAGACAGAGACAGAGAGAGACACAGAGACATAGACAGAGAGCGAGACAGAGACAGAGACAGAGACAGAGACAGAGAGAGAGACAGAAAGACAGAGACAGAGAGAGACAGAGAGACAGAGACAGAGAGAGAGAGACAGAAAGACAGAGACAGAGAGAGACACAGAGACATAGACAGAGAGCGAGACAGAGACAGAGACAGAGACAGAGACAGAGAGACAGAGAGAGAGACAGAAAGACAGAGACAGAGAGAGACAGAGAGAGAGAGACAGAGAGAGACAGACAGAGAGACAGAAAGACAGGGAGAGAGAGAGAGAGAGAGAGAGAGAGAGAGAGAGAGAGAGAGAGAGAGAGAGAGACAGAGAGAGACAGAGAGACAGAGAGAGAGACAGAAAGACAGAGAGACAGAGAGAGACAGAGATAGAGAGACAGAGAGAGACAGACAGAGAGACAGAAAGACAGGGAGAGAGAGAGAGAGAGAGAGAGAGAGAGAGAGAGAGAGAGAGAGAGAGAGAGAGAGAGAGAGAGAGAGAGAGAGAGAGACAGAAAGACAGAGAGACAGAGAGAGACAGAGAGAGAGAGACAGAGAGAGAGACAGAGAGAGACAGAAAGACAGGGAGAGAGAGAGAGAGAAAGAGAAGAGAGAGAGGGAGAGACAGAGAGAGAGACAGACAGAGAGACCGAGAGAGAGAGAGAGAAGAGACAGAGAGCAGTTAGAGGTATGGGTTACTGAGCTGAAGGAGCAGCCCCCCAGCTACACCACCACCAGCCCAGACACAGAGCTTCTACAGGACCAGATCAACCAGTGCAGGACCCAGCTGAAGAACTCTGTCCAGGAGCTGAGAGAGAGCCTTTCCACAACGCTTGAGGAGGTGAAGGTCACCATGAGGAGAGAGCTGGTGCAGGTAAAGGAGGAGATGGCAAAGGAGTTGTCTGTCATCAAGAGGGTGCTACAGCACAGAGAACAGACTGTAGACACTCCCAGAGAGAAGCTGCAGCCCCTCACCATCACTAACCCCCCCCAAACCGACAACACTTTACCCACACCCCCAGTCAACAAGGAGGCTCACTTGGGGACACCTACTACAGAGAGAAGCTCTCTGGCCCCCCCTGACACAACCCCACACATCCCTCCATGTACACAGGCCCTGTGTACCCCAGCCCCAGACACCCCTCCATGTACACAGGCCCTGTGTACCCCAGCCCCAGACACCCCTCCATGTACACAGGCCCTGTGTACTCCAGCCCCAGACACCCCTCCATGTACACAGGCCCTGTGTACTCCAGCCCCAGACACCCCTCCATGTACACAGGCCCTGTGTACTCCAGCCCCAGACACCCCTCCATGTACACAGGCCCTGTGTACCCCAGCCCCAGACCGTAAACGCACTACTCTGGTAAAACCCACTGAGGTGGCCATCCTCATTGACTCAAATGGGAAATTCATCCAAGAAGATAAACTCTTCCCCCAACACAAGGTGCGCAAAATATGGTGCCAAAAAACACAGGATGCACTCCACATCCTGTCCCAGCCTGACTTTGGCACTCCACATCCTGTCCCAGCCTGACTTTGGCACACCAGGCCACATCATTATTCACACCGGCACCAACAACCTGCGAGAGGATCAGGAGAGAGTAGGCAGCCTGGTCAACAGAGTAGCAGAGAGAGGAGCAGGAGAGAGTAGGCAGCCTGGTCAACAGAGTAGCAGAGAGAGGAGCAGGAGAGATTAGGCAGCCTGGTCAACAGAGTAGCAGAGAGAGGAGCAGGAGAGAGTAGGCAGCCTGGTCAACAGAGTAGCAGAGAGAGGAGCAGGAGAGAGTAGGCAGCCTGGTCAACAGAGTAGCAGAGAGAGGAGCAGGAGAGAGTAGGCAGCCTGGTCAACAGAGTAGCAGAGAGGGCCTCTGAGTGGTTCCCCAACTCTCACACCAACACCCTGAGAGAGGAGCAGGAGAGAGTAAGCAGCCTGGTCAACAGAGTAGCAGAGAGGGCCTCTGAGTGGTTCCCCAGCTCCCACATCACCATCTCCACTCTGCTGCCCCGCAAAGACTTCCATCCCCGTACCATTCAGAAAGTCAACGCTGACATCACCAGAGGGTGTGGCCTACTCCTGAACGGGCACGTTAATCACCACCCAACAATCACCCCAGAGCATCTGCACGACCACTCCCACCTGAGGAAGCAGACAGGATGTTTGCCAAGTCTCTAAAAGACGTGGCACTTGGTAGACAAACACCCCATGCCGCACTGGACAGAGGACCACCCAGAGACCCCTACCAGACCACTGCACCAACAAGGAGCCCCAGAGACCCCTACCAGACCACTGCACCAACAAGGAGCCCCAGAGACCCCTACCAGACCACTGCACCAACAAGGAGCCCCAGAGACCCCTACCAGACCACTGCACCAACAAGGAGCTCCAGAGACCCCTACCAGACCACTGCACCAACAAGGAGCCCCAGAGACCCCTACCAGACCACTACACCACCAAGGAGCCCTAGAGACCCCTACCAGACCACTGCACCAACAAGGAGCTCCAGAGACCCCTACCAGAACACTGCACCAACAAGGAGCCCCAGAGACCCCTACCAGACCACTGCACCAACAAGGAGCCCCAGAGACCCCTACCAGACCACTGCACCAACAAGGAGCCCCAGAGACCCCTACCAGAACACTGCACCAACAAGGAGCCCCAGAGACCCCTACCAGACCACTGCACCAACAAGGAGCCCCAGAGACCCCTACCAGACCACTGCACCAACAAGGAGCCCCAGAGACCCCTACCAGACCACTACACCACCAAGGAGCCCCAGAGACCCCTACCATACCACTACACCAACAAGGAGCCCCAGAGACCCCTACCAGACCACTGCACCACCAAGGAGCCCAGGCCCCTTCAACGCCACACCAGACCCAGCGCACCCCACAGGCCCCACCCACCACCAGAGCATCACCACTTCCATCGGCTTAGCCAGACCGGACCGGGCCCAGCCTGCTACCCCGCACCAGACCACCACCCCTACCAGACCAGAGAGGAAGCCCCACGGCCCAGACCTGGCCCCCCTCCACTCCACAGGGCCCAACAGCAGGACCAGCGCAGCTACGCAGAGGACGTCAGAGGACAGGAGAACCCTGTAGGATAAAGTGAGATTAAACAGTTCCTCCAATACATCTGCACTAAACACACACTGGAGTTCAACAAAAATCTTAAAGATGTTGACGTCATCATTCTGCAGGAGACATGGTGTAAGGCTGACATTGTCACTCACTGTCCCACAGGCTACAGAGAGGTAATTGTGCCATCACAGAAACACAGCTCTGTCAATAGAGGCAGAGACTCTGGAGGATTGATCATTTGGTACAAATCCGAACTACAAAATCGAATTGATCCCCTCAAAATGGGTAAATATCACATTTGGTTAAAACTGAGAAAAGAACTTGTACTGACAGAAAAAGACGTGTTCCTTTGCGCAATATATACCCCCCCCCCCCCCCCCCCCATATCCCCATATTACTCAGAGGAGATCTTCCCCACCCTTGAGGAAGAGACGTGCCATTTCCAGGCCCAGGGAAATGTGCTCATCTGTGGGGACACAAATGCGCGCACAGGAACACTACCTGATCTAACGAGCACACGAGGGGACAGCTTTATTGCAGGCCATACTATTTCTAACTGCCTTAATCTCCCCCATAGAAACAACAGTGACAGCACCGTCAACAACAACGGAGGGGATCTGTTGCAGCTCTGTAGAAGCCTGGGTCAGTACTTTGTCAATGGTAGGTTACGGGGGGACTCTTTGGGGAGATTCACCTACTGCTCACCTCTTCGCCACAGTACAGTAGACTCTATGGTTACAGACATTGACCCCTTCTCTCTCAGCTCATTCACTGTCAAGCCACTAACACCTCTGTCTGATTACAGCCAAATTACGTTGTTCCTCAAAAGAACAGACATGGAAACAACCACACATTCACAGCCCAGTAAGCTGTACAACATCAGACATTCATACAGATGGGCCCAAAACAGCACAGAAGAATACCAGAAAGCAACCTGTAACCAAAATATCCAAACACTCTTGGATAACTTTCTGGATACCACATTCACTCACAGTAAAGAAGGCATCAATCTAGCAGTACAAAACATCAACTATATATTCAGGCAAACGGCAAAAGAAGCACAATTGAAATTGATAAAAAACAAAACAAAAAAGATCACAGACGACAACTGGTTTGATGCAGATTGTAAAATTATAAGGAAAAAACTAAGAACTCTATCAAACCAAAAGCAGAGACCCAAATAATGGTGAATTACACCTTCATTACTGTGAGAATTTAAAACTCTATAAACGTAACAGTCAGAACCAAAAAAGCCCAGTACAACAGCAAGCAGCTGACACTAATTGAGGAGTCCATAAACACATACAACTTCTGGCAAAATTGGAAAAAACTAAAAAAATCTAAACAAGAGGAATTAGCGATACAAAATGGTGACATATGGACAACCCATTTTAAAACACTCTACAATATCGTTCAAATTGACACAAACGCAGAACAACGCCAAATTCATGAGAAGTTGAATGGATTAGAAAAAGCTATAAAGGACAATGAAAATCCACTGGACTCCCCAATTACTGACCAGGAGCTCGATAAGAAACTTCAGGCTCTCAAATTTAAAAAACCATGCGGACCTGATAGCATCCTAAATGAGATGCTCAAACTCACTAGTGCAACATTTCAATTGGCTATATTAAAACTATTTAATTTGATCCAGAGTGTAGGTTATTTCCCTGACATCTGGAATCAAGGACTCATAATGTAGCGGGGTGCGTAATTGGCGGCAGAGAAGTCAGGTGCAGGAGAGCAGAACTGGGTAATAACCGGAGATTTATTAAGCAAAAACCAACGGCATCCAGAACAACAAGATAACTGGGCACAAAAATAACCCATCGTGCGCTCACGGGGAACGTGCACAAGCACTACAATAAACAATCCCACACAAAGACATGGGGGGAACAGAGGGTTAAATACACAATAAGTAATTGAGGGAATTGAAACCAGGTGTGAGGAAAAACAAGACAAAACAAATGGAAAATGAAAAGTGGATCGATGATGGCTAGAAGACTGGCGACGCCGACCGCCGAGCGCCGCCCGAACAAGGAGAGGACCTGACTTAGGCGGAAGTCGTGACACATAACCCCAATCTTTAAGAACGGAGACACATTTGACCCTAACAATTACAAAGGCATTTGTGTGAACAGTAACCTGGGGAAGGTTTTCTGTAGTATTATAAATGTAAGAGTTCTAAACTTCCTTAATAAGCACAATGTCTTGAGTAAAAGCCAAATTGGATTTATACCAAAACATCGCACAACTGATCATATTTACACCCTACACACCCTGATAGATAAACATGTCCACCAAAATAATACCAAAATATACGCTTGCTTTATCGACTTCCAAAAAGCATTTGATTCTATTTGGCATACAGGACTGTTCAACAAAGTTATTGAAAGTGGTGTAGGGGGTAAAACATATGACATAATTAAATCAATGTAAACTGGCAAATACGTGCAGCATTAAAATTGCCAAGAATAGAACAGAATTCTTTAACCAGGGGCGGGGCCTTCGTCAGGGTTGCAATCTGAGCCCTGCACTCTTCAATATTTACATCAACGAATTGGCCACTATTCTAGAAAAATCCTCAGCCCCTGGTGTTAGTCTCCACAATTCAGAAGTTAAATGCTTACTCTTCGCAGATGACCTATGCCTGGTGTCACCCACAGCACATGGCCTACAGCAGAGCCTGAACCTGCTAGAGAAGTACTGCCATACCTGGGCCCTGGCAGTAAACCCCATAAAATACTAAAATAAGGATTTTCCAGAGAAGATCCAGATCTCAGGGAATTAGACCAAAGTTCTCAATTGGTACAAAATATATAGAGTACTGTACACACTACAATTACTTAGGTTTAAAAATAAGCTCAACTGGACACCTTAATGAGGCAGTGAATGAACTGAGAGAGAAAGCACGCAGGGCATTCTACGCCATTAAAAAGATAATTCAAATTCAAATACCTATTACAATTTGGCTAAAACTAATTGAATATGTCCTTGAACCAATTGCACTTTATGGCAGCAAGGTGTGGGGTCCACTTGCAAAACAAGATTTCATCAAATGGGACAAACACCCCATTGAAACCCTGCATGCAGAGTTCTGTAAGATTCTCCTACATGTCCAGAGGAAAACTATAAACAATGCATGCTGGGCAGAATTAGGCCAATATCCACTAATAATAAAAACTCAAAAAAGAGCAATTAAGTTTTGAAAACATAAAAAATACAGTGACCCCCTCTCATATCACTACCAAGCCCTGCAATAACAAGAGCTGAGCAAAGAAAAGAGTCCCCTCATCCAGCTGGTCCTGGGGCTGAGTTCACAAACCTGTTCTACTAACACACTGAAGCCTCAGGACCAGAACATCCAATCAATCAGAATAAACCAAATTACAACACAGTCAAAACAAAACTACATTGCTTATTGGGAAACACAAGCACAAACACAAAGCAAAATGCAGTGCTATCTGGCCCTAAATCGACAGTACACCGTGGTTAACTATTTGACCATGGTTACTGATCAAAACCTTAACAAAACCTTGACAAATTACAGGCTCAGTGAGAACAGCCTTGCCATTGAGAAGGGTAGACACAGGAAAACCTGGCTCCCTGTAGAGGAAAGGCTGTGCAACCACTGAACAACAGCAGAACCTGAGACGGAGCTGCATTTCCTGACAAAATGTAAAAAATACAAAACAATTAGAGAGTGTCATTTTCCCAAATTTGGTTTCAAAGACCTCTCTGATGAGGATAGGCTACCCGTCCTGTTGGGGAAGGACGCAGAGAGCTGTGGGTTGGCAGTGCACTACATTGCTGCCTGCCATAAGTTGAGGGACAGTGTCTGACAGACCAATCAACCTGCACATGTCCTCTACTGTATGCTTATTGTTATTGTTGAATGTATGGTTATTTTGACCCTTGGTTATTGTTGTTACTGTTGTCCCGTTGACAATTTTGATTCTCATTTTTAATATTGTAAATATCCCAAATAAGCTTTGGCAATATGTACATTGTTACGTCATGCCAATAAAGCGAATTGAATTGAGAGAAGAGACAGAGAGAGAGAAGAGACAGAAGAGAGAGAAGAGAGAGAGAAGAGACAGGGAGATAGAGAAGAGACAGAGAGAAGAGGCACAGAGAGATAGAGAGAGAGAGAGAGAGAGAGAGAGAGAGAGAGAGAGAGAGAGAGAGAGTGAAAGACAGAGAGAGAGAGACAGAGAGACAGGGAGAGACAGTGAGACAGAGAGAGGGAGAGAGAGACAGACAGACAGAAAGAGAGAGAAGAGACAGAGAAGAGACAGAGAGAGAGAGACAGAGATACAGAGAGACAGAGAGAGACAGAGAGAGAGAGAGAGAGAGAGAGAAGAGCTCTACTTAGTGAATGTGAGTTGTGGCCCAGACTGGGTTCTATTAGGCCTGACTGGGAGGAATGGAGGGTGTGATGGGATAGAGGTAAAGAAGCGAGAGAATGTTTGAATGAAAGAACTCATCTATTACAGTTAAGCTGCAGAGGGAGAGAGACCCACGGCCCAAACTTGCGACAGTTGCAGAATACAGAAAATTTGCTTTAACCGAAACCTGGCAGGTACACAAGAACTGTGAGGGGACATTTTGTGTCTCTGTGTGTGTGTGTGTGTGTGTGTGTGTGTGTGTGTGTGTGTGTGTGTGTGTGTGTGTGTGTGTGTGTGTGTGTGTGTGTGTGTGTGTGTGTGTGTGTGTGTGTGTGTGTGTGTGTTGAGAGTGCCTGTCCTGTTTTGTTAGGTCCACTTAGGATGCAGTGCATTCGGAAAGTATTCAGACGCTTTCCCTCTTTCACCATTTTGTTATGTTCCTCATCAATCTACACACAATACCCCATAATGTGTGTCTTTGCAAATTTATTACAAATATAAACTGAAAATACCTTATTTACATAAGTATTCAGACCCTTTGCTATGAGACTCGAAAATTATCTCAGTTGGATCCTGTTTCCTTGAGATGTTTCTACAACTTGATTGGTGTCCACCTGTGGTACATTCAATTGATTGGACATGATTTGGAAAGGCACACACCTGTCTATACAAGGTCCCACAGTTGACAGTGCATGTCACAGGAAAAACCAAGCCATGAGGTCAAAATAATTGTCCATAATTGTCTGTAGAGCTGTCGAGACACAGTTCTGCGGAAGGGTACCAAAGAATTCTGCAGCATTGAAGGTCCCCAAGAACACAGTGACCTCCATCATTCTTAAATGGAAGAAGATTGGAACCACCATGACTCTTCCTAAAGCTGGCCACCTGGCCAAACTGAGAAAACGGGGAAGAAGGGCCTTGGTCAGGAAGAACCCTATGGTCACTCTGATAGAGCTCCAGAGTTCCTCTGTGGAGATGGGAGAACCTTCCAGAAGGAAAAACATCTCTGCAGCATTCCACCAATCAGGTCTTTATGGTAGAGTAGCCAGACTGAAGCCACTCCTCAGTAAAAGGCACATGACAGCCTGCTTGGAGTTTTCCAAAAGGCACCTAAAGGACTCTCAGACCACGAGAAACAAGACTCTCTGGTCTGATGAAACCAAGATTGAACTCTTTGGCCTGAATGCCAAGCGTCACGTCTGGAGAAAACCTGGCACCATCCCAATGGTGAAGAATGGTGTTGGCAGCATCATATTGTGGGGATGTTTTTCAGCGGCAGGGACGGGGAGACTTGTCAGGATCGAGGGAAAGATTAACGGAACAAAGTACAGAGAGATCCTTGATGAAAACCAGCTCCAGAGCGCTCAGGACCTCAGACTGGGGCGAAGGTTCACCTTCCAACAGGACAACGACCCTAAGCACACAGCCAAGACAACGCAGGAATGGCTTAGGGACAAGTCTCTGAATGTCCTTGAGTGGCCCAGCCAGAGCCCAGACTTGAACCCGATCGAACATCTCTGGAGAGACCTGAAAATAGCTGTGCAGCGACGCTCCCCATCCAACCTGACAGAGCTTGAGAGGATCTACAGAGAAGTATGGGAGAAACTCCGCAAATACAGGTGTACCAAACTTGTACCGTTATACCCAAAAATACTTGAGGCTGTAATCGCTGCCAAAGGTGCTGAGTAAGGGTCTGAATACCTATATTACAGGTGAAAAGTTTGGGATCACTTAGAAATGTCCTTGTTTTTGAAAGAAAAGCTAATTTTTTGTCCAATTAAATAACATCAAATTGATAAGAGATACACTGTAGACATTGTTAATATTGTAAATGACTATTGTATCTGGAAACAGTGGATTTTCAATTGAATATCTACATAGGTGTACAGAGGCCGATTATCAGCAACCATCACTCCTGTGTTCACGTTGTGTTAGCTAATTCAAGTGGATCATTTTCAAAGGCTAATTGATCATTAGAAGACTATTTTGCAAATATGTTAGCACAGCTGAAAACTGTTATCCTGATTAAAGAAGCAATACAACTGGCCTTTTTTAGACTAGTTGAGTATCTGGAGCATCAGCATTTGTGGGTTCGATTACAGGCTCAAAATGGCCAGAAACAAAGACCCGAAGGCTATTCCATGCGAGAAATTGCCAAGAAATTGAAGACCTGAAGACCTGAAGACATGAAGGCTATTCCATTCGAGAAATTGCCAAGAAATTGAAGATCTCGTACAACGCTTTGTACTACTCCCTTCACAGAACATCGCAAAATAGAAGGAATAGAATAGAAAGAGGAGTGGGAGGCCCCGGTGCACAACTGAGCAAGAGGACAAGTACATTAGAGTGTCTAGTTTGAGAAACAGACGCCTCACAAGTCCTCAATTAGCAGCTTCATTACATAGTATCTGCAAAACACAAGTCTCAACATCAAGAGTGAAGAGGCGACTAAGGGATGCTGGCCTTCTAGGCCAGAGCAATGCTGGGAAATCTAGAGACCAGAGAGAGAGCAACGCTAGGAAATGTAGAGACCAGAGAGAGAGAAACACTAGGAAATCTAGAGAACAGAGAGAGAGAGCAACACTAGGAAATCTAGAGAACAGAGAGAGAGAGCAACACAAGGAAATCTAAAGACAAGGGTGAGAGAGAGCAACACTAGGAAATCTAGAGACCAGAGAGAGAGAGCAACACTAGGAAAACTAGAGACCAGAGAGAGCAACACTAGGAAATGTAGAGACCAGAGCGAGAGCAACACTAGGAAATGTAGAGACCAGAGAGAGAGCAACACTAGGAAAACTAGAGACCAGAGAGAGAGAGAGCAACAGTAGGAAATGTAGAGACCAGAGAGAGCAACACTAGGAAAACTAGAGACCAGAGAGAGAGCAACACTAGGAAATCTAGAGAGCAGAGAGAGAGCAACACTAGGAAATCTAGAGACCAGAGAGAGAGCAACACTAGGAAATATAGGGACCAGAGAGAGAGCAACACCAGGAAATCTAGGGACCAGAGAGAGAGCAACACTAGGAAATCTAGAGACCAGAGAGAGAGAGCAACACTAGGAAAACTAGAGACCAGAGAGAGAGCAACACTATGACATCTAGAGACCAGAGAGAGAGAGAGCAACACTAGGAAAACTAGAGACCAGAGAGAGAGCAACACTAGGAAATCTAGAGACCAGAGAGAGAGAGCAACACTAGGAAATCTAGAGACCAGACAGAGAGAGAGCAACACTAGGAAAACTAGAGACCAGAGAGAGAGAGAGCAACACTAGGAAAACTAGAGACCAGAGAGAGAGAGAGCAACACTAGGAAATCTAGAGACCAGAGAGAGAGAGAGAGCAACACTAGGAAAACTAGAGACCAGAGAGAGAGAGAGCAACACTAGGAAATCTAGAGACCAGAGCGAGAGAGCAACACTAGGAAAACTAGAGACCAGAGAGAAAGAGAGCAACGCTAGGACATCTAGAGACCAGAGAGAGAGAGCAACACTAGGAAATCTAGAGACCAGAGAGAGAGAGCAATACTAGGAAAATCTAGAGACCAGAGAGAGAGAGCAACACTAGGAAATCTAGAGACCAGAGAGAGAGAGAGCAACACTAGGAAAACTAGAGACCAGAGAGAGAGAGAGCAACACTAGGAAATCTAGAGACCAGAGAGAGAGAGCAACACTAGGAAAACTAGAGACCAGAGAGAGAGAGAGCAACACTAGGAAAACTAGAGACCAGAGAGAGAGAGAGCAACACTAGGAAATCTAGAGACCAGAGAGAGAGAGCAACACTAGGAAAACTAGAGACCAGAGAGAAAGAGAGCAACGCTAGGACATCTAGAGACCAGAGAGAGAGAGCAACACTAGGAAATCTAGAGACCAGAGAGAGAGAGCAATACTATGACATCTAGAGACCAGAGAGAGAGCAACACTAGGAAAACTAGAGACCAGAGAGAGAGAGAGCAACACTAGGAAATCTAGAGACCAGAGAGAGAGAGCAACACTAGGAAAACTAGAGACCAGAGAGAAAGAGAGCAACGCTAGGACATCTAGAGACCAGAGAGAGAGAGCAACACTAGGAAATCTAGAGACCAGAGAGAGAGAGCAATACTAGGAAATCTAGAGACCAGAGGGAGAGAGCAACACTAGGAAATCTAGAGACCAGAGAGAGAGAGAGCAACACTAGGAAAACTAGAGACCAGAGAGAGAGAGAGCAACACTAGGAAAACTAGAGACCAGAGAGAAAGAGAGCAACGCTAGGACATCTAGAGACCAGAGAGAGAGAGCAACACTAGGAAATCTAGAGACCAGAGAGAGAGAGCAATACTATGACATCTAGAGACCAGAGAGAGGGCAACACTAGGAAATCTAGAGACCAGAGAGAGAGAGAGCAACAATATGACATCTAGAGACCAGAGAGAGAGAGCAACACTAGGAAATCTAGAGACCAGAGAGCAGTTATGACAAGAGAGCCGCTATGACCAGAGAGAGAGAGCAACACTAGGAAATCTATAGACCAGAGAGAGAGAGAGAGCAACACTATGACATCTAGAGACCAGAGAGAGAGAGAGAGCAACACTATGACATCTAGAGACCAGAGAGAGAGAGAGCAACACTATGACATCTAGAGACCAGAGAGAGAGAGAGCAACACTAGGAAATCTAGAGACCAGAGAGCAGTTATGACAAGAGAGCCGCTATGACAAGAGAGCAGCTATGACCAGAGAGCAGCTATGACCAGAGAGCAGCTTTGACCAGAGAGCAGATATGACCAGAGAGCAGATATGACAAGAGAGCAGATATGACCAGAGAGCAGCTATGACCAGAGAGCAGCTATGACCAGAGAGAGAGCAACACTATGACATCTAGAGACCAGAGAGCAGCCATGACCAGAGAGCAGCTTTGGCCAGAGAGCAGCCATGACCAGAGAGCAGCTTTGACCAGAGAGCAGCTTTGACCAGAGAGCAGCTATGACCAGAGAGCAACTCACTCTATGAAAGGCATCCAAGTTTTAAATTGTATTGAGGCTGTGTGTGTGAAGGTGGTGTGTGCTCAACATATTTATATGTGTCAAAAATGGCATGCTATTCCTTATATAGTGCACTACTTTGGATTAGATCAACTGTCGGCCCTGTTTGAAATATTGCACTATAAAGGGAATAGAGTGCCATTTGGGATTTAAAAGTTACAAGCCCCCTTTTCCATTAAGGACGCGGTTTCATTTGTAGTTTCTCTTCTGTCATATTCCATATCAATATAATTTAATCAAATCGCATTCCGTTCTGCAGCAGGCCCATAAATCTATGTTGAGAGGAAATTCTTTTAACACAAGTCCAACTGGGATGGTCAACCTCATCAAACAGATGGACAGAACAGTCCAACTGGGATGGTCAACCTCATCAAACAGATGGACAGAACAGTCCAACTGGGATGGTCAACCTCATCAAACAGATGGACAGAACAGTCCAACTGGGATGGTCAACCTCATCAAACAGATGGACAGAACAGTCCAACTGGGATGGTCAACCTCATCAAACAGATGGACAGAACAGTCCAACTGGGATGGTCAACCTCAACAAACAGATGGACAGAACAGTCCAACTGGGATGGTCAACCTCATCAAACAGATGGACAGAACAGTCCAACTGGGATGGTCAACCTCATCAAACAGATGGACAGAACAGTCCAACTGGGATGGTCAACCTCAACAAACAGATGGACAGAACAGTCCAACTGGGATGGTCAACCTCATCAGACAGATGGACAGAACAGTCCAACTGGGATGGTCAACCTCATCAAACAGATGGACAGGACAGTCCAACTGGGATGGTCAACCTCATCAAACAGATGGACAGAACAGTCCAACTGGGATGGTCAACATCATCAAACAGATGGACAGAACAGTCCAACTGGATGGTCAACCTCATCAAACAGTTTTCTGATGAAGCAAACAATTTCTGAAAAGCTGCTGGTAACCTAGCGGTTAAGAGAATTGAGCCAGTAACCAAAAGGTTGCTGGTTTGAATCCCTGAGCCGACTAAGTGAAAAATGTGCCAATGTTCCCTTGAGCAAGGCATCTAACCCTAATTGTTCCTGTAAGTCACTCTGGATCAGAGAGCCTGTAAATGGTTGATGTTGCCACATAAACCTTGTACATTATATTACTAACGACAAAATAGTTATTTCACAACGTGGGTCTAAATAGTGCAACCCGAGGAAATCCTAGGAATCCTAGGGTAGATTGTATTGCTGTGCTCACACCGAGAGCCGTAAAATGGCTTTGTTTTATATATTTTTTATCAATAAACTTCTGAATCAATCTCACTTTTAATCTGATAGGTCTGTTAGTACAGCCTAATATAATTACTTATTTAGTATTAGTTTTCATTGAAGTTCTTGAAAGTTGAAGTGTTGACACAGTCGAGTCTGGGAGTCAAGCTAGGACTCTGATAACTTATTAGTTCCCCTGACTACATCCCAAATGGCACTCTATTCCATATATATATATAGCTCTGGTCCAAAGTAGTTCACTATGTAGTGAATAGGTTACGATTTGTGACTCATACTTACCCTCCCTGTCCGAAAAGACTCCAGGAAGTAAACAAAGGAGCTGATTAGTTCTACGTAATTTAATCCCAGCTTCGTATTATAACCAACCTGCTCATATTAATCCAGATATAGTTAATTATATTATACACATACACACAGCCAACAGCGGGATGTTAAATTATATTGTGCCTGATAGGTAGAGACACTCTGGGTGTATCCCAAATGTTTAGTCAGACATGACAAGGAGACTAACCGATAGGGACCAAAACACAATACTACGTCCTAAATGACACCGTATTCACCCATTAATCTGGTCAAATGTAGTGCACTATATAGGGAATAGGGTTCCATAGGGCTCTGGTCAAATGTAGTGCACTATATAGGGAATAGGATTCCACAGGGATCTGGTCAAATGTAGGGAATAGGGTTCCATAGGGCTCTGGTCAAATGTAGTGCACCACGTAGGGAATAGGGTTCCATAGGGCTCTGGTCAAATGTAGTGCACCATGTAGGGAATAGGATTCCACAGGGATCTGGTCAAATGTAGGGAATAGGGTTCCATAGGGCTCTGGTCAAATGTAGTGCACCATGTAGGGAATACTGTAGAGAGTCATTTGGGATGCGCACTCTGAATCTCATCATCTCTTCTACGCATCTGCATGTACACTATGGTATAGATACACTACGGTATAGACACACTATGGTATAGATACACTATGGTATAGATACACTACGGTATAGACACACTATGGTATAGATACACTATGGTATAGATACACTACGGTATAGACACACTATGGTATAGATACACTATGGTATAGACACACTATGGTATAGATACACTATGGTATAGACACACTATGGTATAGATACACTATGGTATAGACACACTATGGTATAGACACACTATGGTATAGACACACTATGGTATAGATACACTATGGTATAGATACACTATGGTATAGACACACTATGGTATAGATACACTATGGTATAGATACACTATGGTATAGACACACTATGGTATAGATACACTATGGTATAGATACACTATGGTATAGATACACTACGGTATAGATACACTACGGTATAGACACACTATGGTATAGACACACTATGGTATAGACACACTATGGTATAGACACACTATGGTATAGATACACTACGGTATAGACACACTATGGTATAGACACACTATGGTATAGACACACTATGGTATAGACACACTATGGTATAGACACACTACGGTATAGATACACTATGGTATAGACACACTATGGTATAGACACACTATGGTATAGACACACTATGGTATAGACACACTATGGTATAGATACACTATGGTATAGACACACTATGGTATAGATACACTATGGTATAGATACACTATGGTATAGACACACTATGGTATAGATACACTATGGTATAGATACACTATGGTATAGACACAATATGGTATAGACACACTATGGTATAGACACACTATGGTATAGACACACTATGGTATAGACACACTATGGTATATATACACTATGGTATATATACACTATGGTATAGACACACTATGGTATAGACACACTATGGTATAGACACACTATGGTATAGATACACTATGGTATAGATACACTATGGTATAGACACACTATGGTATAGACACACTATGGTATAGATACACTATGGTATAGACACACTATGGTATAGACACACTATGGTATAGACACACTACGGTACAGACACACTATGGTATTGATACACTATGGTATTGATACACTATGGTATAGATACACTATGGTATAGACACACTATGGTATAGATACACTATGGTATAGACACACTATGGTATAGACACACTATAGTATAGACACAGCATTGTAAACACTATATACCCTTTGGTATAGATACGCTATGGTATATACACACACTACGGTACAGACACACTATAGTATAGACACAATATTCTAAACACTATATACACTATGATATAGATACACTATGGTATAGATACACTATGGTAGAGATACACTATGGTATAGACACAATATGGTATAGATACACTATGGTATAGACACACTATGGTATAGATACACTATGGTATAGACACACTATGGTATAGATACACTACGGTATAGAAACACTTTGGAATACAGTATTTACACTATGGTATATAGTATATACACTGTGGCATAGATAACCTATGCTATAGATACATTATGGTACAGATACACTATGGTATAGACACACTATGGTATAGACACACTATGGTATAGACACACTATGGTATAGACACACAACGCTAAAGAGTATATACACTATAATATACATATACTATGGTAAACAGTATATATACTATGATATAGATATACTATGGTATAGACACAATATGGTATACAGTATATATGCTATGGTATAGATACACTATGTAATATATACACTATGGTAAGCAGTATATATAATATGAAGATACTCTATGGTATATATACATTATGGTATACAGTACATACATTATGGTAAACAGTATATACACTATGGTATAGATACACTACGGTATAGACACACTATGGTATAGATACACTATGGTATAGATACACTATGGTATAGACACACTATGGTATATACACACTATGGTATAGATACACTATGATATAGATACACTATGGTATAGACACACTATGGTATAGACACACTATGGTATAGATACACTATGGTATAGACACACTATGGTATAGATACACTATGGTATAGACACACTATGGTATAGACACACTATGGTATAGATACACTATGGTATAGACACACTATGGTATAGACACACTATGGTATAGATACACTATGGTATAGACACACTATGGTATAGATACACTATGGTATAGACACACTATGGTATAGACACACTATGGTATAGATACACTATGGTATAGATACACTATGGTATAGACACACTATGGTATAGATACACTATGGTATAGATACACTACGGTATAGATACACTATGGTATAGACACACTATGGTATAGATACACTACGGTATAGATACACTATGGTATAGATACACTACGGTATAGATACACTATGGTATAGATACACTATGGTATAGATACACTATGGTATAGATGCACTATGGTATAGATACACTACGGTATACAGTAGACACACTACGGTATAGATACACTATGGTATAGATACACTATGGTAAATATACACTATGGTATACAGTATATACACTATGGTATACAGTATATACACTATGGTATAGATACACTATGGTATACAGTATATACACTATTGCATAGAAACATTATGGTATATAGTAGATACACTATGTTATACAGTATATACACTATGGTATAGATAAACTATGGTGTAGATATACTATGGTATAGATACACTATGGTATACAGTATATATACTATGGTATAGATACACTATGGTATAGATACACTATGGTAAATATACACTATTGTATACAGTATATACACTATGGTATACAGTATATACACTATGGTATAGATACACTATGGTATACAGTATATACACTATGGCATAGATACACTATGGTATACAGTATATACACTATGGTATACAGTATATACATTATGGTATACAGTATATACACTATGGTATACAGTATATACACTATGGTATACAGTATATACACTCTGGTATAGATACACTATGGTATACAGTATATACACTATGGTATAGATACACCATGGTAAAGATACGCTATGGTATAGATACACTATGGTATACAGTAGATACACTTTGGTATAGACACACTATGTCATTGATATACTGTGGTATAGATACACCATGGTAAAGATACGCTATGGTATAGATACACTATGTCGATTAGGTCTGGCTCGCAGTCTGCGTTCCAATTTATCCCAAAGGTGTTCGATGGGGTTGAGGCCTGTCAAGTTCTTCCACACCAATGTTGATAAACCATTTCTGTATGGACCTCGCTTTGTGCACGGAGGAATTGTCATGCTGAAACAGGAAAGGGCCTTCCCCAACTGCTGCCCCAAAGTTGGAAGTATAGAATCGTCTAGAATGTCATTGTATGCTGTAGCGTTAAGATTTCCCTTCACTGGAACTAAGGGGCCTAGCCCGAACCATGATAAACAGCCCCAGACCATTATTCTAACCTCCACCAAACTTTACAGTTGGCACTATGCATTGGGGCAGGTAGCATTCTCCTGGTGTCTGCCAAACCCAGATTTATCCGTCGGATTCATCACTCCAGAGAACGCGTTTCCACTGCTCCAGAGTCCAATGGCGGCAAGCTTTACACCGCTCCAGCCGACGCTTAATATTGCACATGGTGATCTTAGGCTTGTATGCGGCTGCTCGCCCATTTCATGAACTCCCAACTAATACTTGTTGACGTTGCTTCCAGAGGCAGTTTGGAACCGAGGACAGACGTTTTTTAAAGTGCTACGTGCTTCAGCACTCGGCGCCCTGTTCTGTGAGCTTCTGTGGCCTACCACTTTGCGGCTGAGCCGTTGTTGCTCCTAGAAGTTTCAACTTCACAATAACAGATCCAGGCATAATAAGTCACTTAGGGTCCCCGGCTGCTAGGGAGCCCCTGACCCCAATTATTTTTTATATAGACACATTTTTGGGGGGGACTCAGTCGGGTTCTCAATTTAGTATTAATATTAAGAATAGTAGAATATACCAGGTGCAATTTTGAAATTTCAAGATGGACACTGAAATGTTTTGCCCCCCCAAGCAAATCTTGCTTAGTCCCCATAAAACGAATGAGCTTTTGTGAAAATGATGATAGTGCCCTTTTAGTGTGAGAGCTGTTTTGGTGGGATGGAGCTTTGGCCTTTCCATGGTGACATCACCAAGTCGTAAATGAGTTAATAAGCCAATAGGAAAGAGAGATCCCAACCTGTTTGCCAATAACATCACGTTTTCAGTTGTCCTCTCCCCACTCAGACCACTCCCAGATAGTCCTAGCAAAATGGCTCTTGGCTAAGAATCTTTTTTGTTGTTTATTTTTGACCATTTTAATTGAAAACAGTCACAGTAAGGTCCTTTAATTGTTCATGAGAAATTATTTGATATTGATTTTTTTCTTTTTTTTAAACGTCTGCATTGGACATTTTAAAGTTTCTGCTGTAGGATTCTCCCTTTTGTTCAGAGGAACTGGGCTGCTCTGATGACTTGACGAGTTGTGTACTGTATGTGTGTTTCCCTGCTGGATGATGTCAGGGAGTGTAGACCTTTTAAACAGCTTTTCAAGTGAGCCACCAACTTTAAGGGTTGATTCTGCAAGAGTGATAGAGTGATTGTCAGGTTTGTTAGCGTTTCATTTATTTCCTGGCAAGCAGACAGTTGGCAATGGACTGATAGTCAGTGTACGAGTCCCAAATGGCACAGTAGCCCAATGGGTTCTGGTCTAAAGTAGTGTACTATATAGGGAATAGGGTGCCATTTGGGATTATTGCAGTGATTCAGACAATCAACTCCACACACCTTCACACCAGCATGCACACGGACACACACACACACACACACACGCACGCACGCACGCACGCACGCACGCACGCACGCACGCACGCACGCACGCACGCACGCACGCACGCACACACACACACACACACACACACACACACACACACACACACACACACACACACACACACACACACACACACACACACACACACACACACCTTCACACCAGCATGCACACGGACACACACACACACACACACACACACACACACACACACACACACACACACACACACACACACACACACACACACACACACACACACACACACACACACACACACACACACACACTCACACACACACACACACACACACTCACGCACAGACACACAGACTCTCTCTTCTGCTTTTTCCAGACCTTGCTAACCAGACCATACAGGCATCCCTCCCATAGGCCTTCCTTACTAACCAGACAAACAGAGCTTTATAATGATAAAATAATGAAGACTCACTAGACAGAATCATGTGATCATCAGAATGGTATGTTCATTTAGCAGATAGATGAAGGTCTGAGACTGAAACGTAAAATATCCATACACATATTGGAAGCATCAATATTACCGGTGCTGAGACTCAAGTCTGTGCTGTCACTCTAGAGCCTAGCTAGGTCGTTAACACTGACCCTGGAGCAGGGATGGGAAACTCCAGCCCTCGGGGGCCTGAATGGTGTCACATTTTTGTGACGAGTCAATACATCTCAATAAGTATTGATGTGTCACGCCCTGATCTGTTTCACCTGTCCTTGTGATTGTCTCCACTCCCTCCAGGTGTCACTTATTTTCCCCAGTATATTTATCCCTGTGTTTCCTGTCTCTCTGTACCAGTGTATTTATCCTTGTGTTTCCTGTCTCTCTGTGCCAGTTCGTCTTGTATGTTTTTCCAAGTCAACCAGCGTTTTTCCCGTTCTCCTGCTTTTTGCTATTCTCCTTTTTCTAGTCCTCCTGGTTTTGACCCTTGCCTGTTTCTGGACTCTGTACCCGCCTGCCTGACCCTTGACCCTTGCCTGTTTCTGGACTCTGTACCCGCCTGCCTGACCATTCTGCCTGCCTTGACCACGAGCCTGTCTGCCACTCTGTACCTCCTGAACTCTGATCTGGTTTTGACCTTTGACCTGTCCACGACCATTATCTTGCCTACCCCTTTTGGATTAATAAACGTTGTAAGACTCCAACCATCTGACTCCTGTGTCTGCATCTGGGTCTCGCCTTGTGTCATGATAAGATGTAAGTACATGGGAGAAATCATGTTAGCTTGACATTAGTCAATCCATTTCTATAAATACTAAGGTAAATGGTGAGATAAACCAATCAGTTTTCTCTAATCAATTGATCTATTGATCAATCAGTCCACTTAAAAAGAAACCGATACATATCCACCCACAAGAGCAGGCATAGCGTAACAAGACCAAGGGTAAAAACCTCTCGAAGTCTTTATGAAATCTTGAGAGACCCATCCTTACCCTGTCATTTCGTGAGAATATATAAACAGCCAGGTAGTCAGACAGAAACAGAGACATCCACAGACTGTATTAGTGTGATGTAATCAACGGAAAGACAGGAACCTCTCCCGGCTCATTGATTAGTTTATACAGAGCTCTGTTAACAGTCACCTTAGCAACAACTGTTTTTCCTGGTACATTAATTGTTACCTTAGTGACTGACTCTCTGTTGTTGCCAGACGTCCACAACCCTACTGTGTCCTCAAACAGAACCAAGACGTGGCTTGGATCTGGGGCTTATTTACCATAAAAACCCTAATCAAGACGTCTCTGGGTTTTAATTACCGTAATAACCTAATAACCCCATGTGTGTCATTATTAGAACCGTGAGGTGGCATGTCTCTGCCTTAATATCTCCCTCCTCTCTATCGCCCTTTCTCCTTCCTTCCCCCTCCCTCCGTCCTTCTCTCTTCCTCCCTTGTCTCCCTGCTAACCCAGTTTGTCTTGTCTCCTTTTCTCCTGGTCAGAATCAAAGAGAAGTCCCTGGTCTTACCTCCTCTGCTCCATTCCTACCTCCTTCTCTCCCTCCCTTCTCCCCCTTCCCTCTGACACTGTCTATTTCTCTTGTCTCCATGCATGACAGAATTAAAGAGGAGTCCCTGGCGTCCGAGGACCTCCTCCAGGGCCTCCTCCAGGGCCTCCTCCAGGGCCTCTCCTCCAGGGCCTCCTCCAGGGCCTCCTCCAGGGCCTCCTCCAGGGCCTCCTCCAGGGCCTCCTCCAGGGCCTCTCCTCCAGGGCCTCTCCTCCAGGGCCTGCTCCCAGGGCCTCCTCCAGAGCCTCCTCCAGGGCCTCCTCCAGGGCCTCCTACAGGGCCTCCTCCAGGACCTCCTCCAGGGCCTCCTCCAGGGTCTCCTCCAGGGCCTTCTCCAGGGCCTCCTCCAGGGCCTCTCCTCCAGGGCCTCCTCCAGGGCTTCATCCAGGACCTCCTCCAGGACCTCCTCCAGGGCCTCCTCCAGGGCCTCCTCCAGGAACTCCTCCAGGGCCTCCTCCAGGGCCTCCTCCAGGGCCTCTTCTCCAGGGCCTCCTCCTCCAGGGCCTCCTCCTCCAGGGCCTCCTCCAGCGCCTCCTCCAGGGCCTCCTCCAGGACCTCCTCCAGGGCCTCCTCCGAGGGCCTCCTTCAGGGCCTCCTCCAGGACCTCCTCCAGGGCCTCCTCCAGGTCCTCCTCCAGGGCCTCCTCCAGGGTCTCCTCCAGGGCCTCCTCCAGGTCCTCCTCCAGGGCCTCCTCCAGGGCCTCCTCCAGGACCTCCTCCGAGGGCCTCCTCCAGGGCCTCCTTCAGGGCCTCCTCCAGGCAGCAGCAGACATCGCTGTGAGGCTGGATACTTCGTCTCAGAGCCTCCAACTCCAACTCCAAAGACTGAAAACTTTATACATCGCTTGAGAGACTCTTGAAATAGCCTGGTCCATTGCTAACGAAGATAGCCTGGTCCCAGATGTGTTTGTGCTGGCTCACCAACTCCTGATCATAGAAGTTGGCAGCACTAACAGCTCTGGAACCAGGCAACTAAAGCCTAGGTTCAATCAGATCAAGCGTTAATCGGCGATAGCCGACACCCACATAGCTGATGTCTTGACGTTGTCGGAGGTGTAACTAACTGTGTTGGAGCTGTTAAATCGGTGAGCAGATGCTCTTGTGAAATTTGTCATGAAGCCACAACAATCCCACTTGCGTTAGAAGTTCAGAAAGAGAAAGTGTAGCCTATATAGAAATAATGACGTTAAAAAATGGAAAATCATTCAGCCCAAAAAATGCTGATGACTAATCGAGGTGTAGATTACATCTCACTTTCCAGTGTTCAAACTTGTAAACAAGGCTGCATGGGATTGCTCTTAATGCGACTCCATGCAGCCAATGGCAATGTCCGCTTTAGGAATAAATTCCGGGAGCTGCTTGTGGATTTGACAGGTCTAACACATTCCACCTCTGATACTGCCAAAACAACCACTATGTGGGGTGTTGGCTAGCGGGGATCTGATCGAATCTAGCCCTTAGGAGATCTCTCTATAGACCCTCCTTCCTCTCTCCCTCTGCCCTGCAGCAGCAGAAATAGAGCAGACTTTAGTGTCCGGTCCACCGTCCGGTCCAGCCACTAATGCCACCTTCAACATCCCTGTCTCTCAACAAAACATACGTATCTCCTGTCTGGAATTGAAGATCAGCAGGATTCTACTGCTCTGTGTACTATAAGTACTAAACAAATACCTCGACAGGAATGTTCTTTCTGTTCCGTGTACTATAAGTACTAAACAGATACCTTGACAGGAATGTTCTTTCTGTTCCGTGTACTATAAGTACTAAACAGATACCTTGACAGGAATGTTCTTTCTGTTCCGTGTACTATAAGTACTAAACAGATACCTTGACAGGAATGTTCTTTCTGTTCCGTGTACTATAAATACTAAACAGATACCTTGACAGGAATGTTCTTTCTGTTCCGTGTACTATAAGTACTAAACAGATACCTTGACAGGAATGTTCTTTCTGCTCCGTGTACTATAAGTACTAAACAGATACCTTGACAGGAATGTTCTTTCTGTTCCGTGTACTATAAGTACTAAACAGATACCTTGACAGGAATGTTCTTTCTGTTCCGTGTACTATAAGTACTAAACAGATACCTTGACAGGAATGTTCTTTCTGCTCCGTGTACTATAAGTACTAAACAGATACCTTGACAGGAATGTTCTTTCTGCTCTGTGTACTATGCTAACCAGAGTAATATGGTATGTCTGCAGTGGCGAGTGTAGCATAGTTGTTGGCAGCTCTGGCTAGCCAGAGTAATATGGCATGTCTGCAGTGGCGAGTGTAGCATGTAAATCTTGGTGGGGCAAAATCAATATTATATATTTTTTTGATTCATGCCAGCAAAGCCACTACACAGTACAACACTAAACCATAACGGTGACAAACAGTGCCCACAAACTGTTAGGGCCTACATAAAAGCTGTCCTAACAGCAGAGCTTTGTTTTCACCACCATGTTGTTAATCCTTATCACCGCTACACCTGGTTATCAGCGGAGTCTTGTCTGGCAGCGAATCAGTTCATTCAGACTCATTTACTGCCTTTTGAAAAAACAAGTCAGCTGATATGGCTGACTTGCTTAATTAAACAAATGTGGTTTCTACTGACAATTGAGATGTACAAACTATGGCATAAGGGGACGATGAGCGGATAAGAAGCAATCCGTAATTTCGATTTAAGACATTAATGAGCAAGCTAAGACGGACATAGTCAATATAACTGTTTGTTCAGCACTTTTGAAATGTACAGCGACATCATTCAGAACATGGGCCGTTCTTACAGTATTCTTCCTGAACACCAAGTCAGAACCGTAGGATAAATAAAGAGGGCGAATATAAGCAGACAATGAAAGCTCTTACAATATTCAATGATGACATGTCTCTAAAACAGGCTATAGGCTACATGTGCACCACCAAGTCAGAACAGTAGGCTAAGTTATGAGGGGGAAAGGAACCAAATTATTAGGGTGAGGCACATGGGTTTCTAACAGCTTACTACACAACATACACTTAGTATTACTTTCTTAGCTACAGTATACATTAGCTTCAGTATACATATCTCCCTGGAATATTACACTGCTCAAAAAAATAAAGGGAACACTTAAACAACACAATGTAACTCCAAGTCAATCACACTTCTGTGAAATCAAACTGTCCACTTAGGAAGCAACACTGATTGACAATACATTTCACATGCTGTTGTGCAAATGGAATAGACAAAAGGTGGAAATTATAGGCAATTAGCAAGACACCCCCAATAAAGGAGTGATTCTGCAGGTGGTGACCACAGACCACTTCTCAGTTCCTATGCTTCCTGGCTGGTGTTTTGGTCACTTTTGAATGCTGGCGGTGCTCTCACTCTAGTGGTAGCATGAGACGGAGTCTACAACCCACACAAGTGGCTCAGGTTGTGCAGCTCATCCAGGATGGCACATCAATGCGAGCTGTGGCAAGAAGGTTTGCTGTGTCTGTCAGCGTAGTGTCCAGAGCATGGAGGCGCTACCAGGAGACAGGCCAGTACATCAGGAGACGTGGAGGAGGCCGTAGGAGGGCAACAACCCAGCAGCAGGACCGCTACCTCCGCCTTTGTGCTAGGAGTAGCACTGCCAGAGCCCTGCAAAATGACCTCCAGCAGGCCACAAATGTGCATGTGTCAGCATATGGTCTCACAAGGGCTCTGAGGATCTCATCTCGGTACCTAATGGCAGTCACGCTACCTCTGGCGAGCACATGGAGGGCTGTGCGGCCCCACAAAGAAATGCCACCCCACACCATGACTGACCCACCGCCAAACTGGTCATGCTGGAAGATGTTGCAGGCAGCAGAACGTTCTCCACGGCGTCTCCAGACTCTGTCACGTCTGTCACATGTGCTCATGTGCTCAGTGTGAACCTGCTTTCATCTGTGAAGAGCACAGGGCGCCAGTGGCGAATTTGCAAATCTTGGTGTTCTCTGGCAAATGCCAAACGTCCTGCACGGTGTTGGGCTGTAAAGAACAACCCCCACCTGTGGACGTCGGGCCCTCATACCACCCTCATGGAGTCTGTTTCTTACCGTTTGAGCAGACACATGCACATTTGTGGCCTGCTGGAGGTCATTTTGCAGGGCTCTGGCAGTGCACCTCCATTTTTGTGGTTGGAGAAAATCAATAGCCTGGAATTCACATTGAATATCATTCTGTTTCACTGTTGTTTATCAGTGAAAAGACACATGTGAAGACTACATAGGATTATGACTATGCTACCAACGGGACATTAAAAACTGTAATATTTTATGTTTCACCAAGACGTGGCTAAACGATGACACAGATAATATAGAGCAAGCTGGCTTCTCTGTGCATCGGCAGGAAAGAGTAGCTACGTCTGTTAAGAAGAGGGGCAGGGGTGTGTGTCTACTTGTCAATAACTGCTGGTGTGTGATGTCTAATATTAAAGGTATTGCTCGCCTGAGGTAGAGTACCTCATGATAAGCTGTAGACTAAACTATATACCAAGATAGTTCTCATCTATATTATTTGGAGCCGTCTATTTACCACCACAAATCGATATTGGCACTAAGACCGCGCTCAACGAACTGTACAAGGCCATAAGCAAAGAAGAAAATGCTCATCCAGAAGTGGGGATCCTAGTGGCCGGGGACGTTAATGCAGGCCAACTTAAATCCGTTTAATCAAAATTCAGAGGAAAAATAAACTTGACCTCCTTTACTTCACACACAGAGACGCATACAAAGCTCTCCCTCGCCCTCAATTTGGCAAATCTGATCATAGTTCTATCCTCCCGATTCCTGCTTACAAGCAAAAACTAACGCTGTACCAGTGTCTCGTTCAATACGGAAGTGGTCAGATGATGCGAAGCTACGCTACAGGACTGTTTTGCTAGCACAGGCCGGAATATGTTCCGAGATTCATGCAATGGCATTGAGGAGTACACCACTTCAGTCAACGGCTTCATCAATAAGTGCATCGACGACGCCATCCCCACAGTGACTGGACGTACATATCCCAACCAGAAACAATGGATTACAGGCAACATCCACACCGAGTAAAAGGCTAGAGCTGCCGCTTTCAAGGAGCCGGGCACTAATCAGGACGTTTATAAGGAATACCGCCCTCAGACAAATGATCAAACAGGCAAAGCGTCACTACAGGACGAAGATTGAATCCTATTACACTGGCTCTGATGCTCGTCGGATGTTGCTTGAAAACTATTAAGGACTACAAAGGGAAACTCTGCGGAAAGCTGCCCAGTGATGCGAGCCTACCAGACGAGCTAAATGCCTTTTATGCCCGCTTCGAGGCAAGCAACAATGAAGCATGCATGAGAGCACCAGCTGTTCTGGACGACTGTGTGATCACGCTCTCCGTAGCTGATGTGAGCAAGACATTTAAAATAGGTCATCATTCACAAAGCCGTGGGGCCAGATGACGTGAACTCAAAGCTTGCGCTGACCAACTGGCAAGTGTCTTCACTGACATTTTCAACCTCACCCTGACTGAGTCTGTAATACCTACATGTTTGAAACAGACCACCATAGTCCCTGTGCCCAAGAAAGCAAAGGTAACCTGCCTAAATGACTACCGCCCCGTAGCACTCACGTCGGTAGCCATGAAGTGCTTTGAAAGGCCGGTCATGGCTCACATCAACACCATCATGCCGGAAACCCTAGAACCATTCATATTCGCATACCGCCCAAACAGGTCCACAGATGACACAATGTCAATCGCACTCCACACTGCCCTTTCCCACCTGGACAAAAGAGACACCTATGTCAGAATGCTGTTCATTGACTACAGCTCAGCGTTCAACACCATAGTACCCTCAAAGCGCATCACTAAGCTAAGGACCCTGGGACTAAACAAATGGATCCTGGACTTCCTGACGGGCCGCCCCCCAATTGGTAAGGGTAGGCAACAACACATCCGCTACACTGATCCTCAACACTGGGGCCCTCCAGGGGTGCTGCTTAGTCCCCTCCTGCGGTTTGGTGCCAGGACAACAACCTCTCCCTCAATGTGAGCAAGACAAAGGAGCTTATCGTGGACTACAGGAGAAGAAGGGCCGAACAGGTCCCGATTATCATTGACGGGCTGAAGTGCAGCGGGTCGAGAGTTTCAAGTTCCGTGGTGTCCACATCAAGGTCCAAACACACCAAGACAGTTGTGAAGAGGGCACGACAACACCTTTTCCCCCTCAGTAGATCACTGGGGCCAAGCTTCCTAACATCCAGGACCTATATACTAGGCGGAGTCAGAGGAAGGCCCAGAAAATCGTCAAAGACTTCAGTCACCCAAGTCATAAACTGTGCTCTCTGCTACCCCACGGCAAGCAGTACCAGAGCGCCACGTCTAGGACCAAAAGGCTCCTTAAGCTCCTTAACAGCTTCTACCCCAAAGCCATAAGACTGCTGAACATTTAATCAAATGGCCACCGAGACTATTTACATTGACCCCCCCCCCCCTTCTGCTACTCGCTGTTTATTATATATGCATAATCACTTTACAAATTACCTCGAGTAACCTGTACCCCCGCACATTGCATTTATACCGGTACCCCCTGTTTATAGCCTCGTTATTGTTATGTAATTTTCTAAAATGTAGTTAGTAAATATTTTCTTAATTCTGTTTCATGAACTGCATTGTTGGTTAAGGGCTTGTAAGCATTTCACGGTGAGGTCTACCGGTACCTGTTGTATTCCGTGCATGTGACAAATACAATTCCACATGATTTGTTATTGTATGCAGTGAATTGGTGAGGAAAGGGGCAGCCAGGCCGGAGTGATTGTTGCATGAGTGACTTTGACCCAAATCAAATCAAATCAAATTTATTTATATAGCCCTTTGTACATCAGCTGATATCTCAAAGTGCTGTACAGAAACCCAGCCTAAAACCCCAAACAGCAAGCAATGCAGGTGTAGAAGCACGGTGGCTAGGAAAAACTCCCTAGAAAGGCCAAAACCTAGGAAGAAACCTAGAGAGGAACCAGGCTATGAGGGGTGGCCAGTCCTCTTCTGGCTGTGCCGGGTGGAGATTATAACAGAACATGGCCAAGATGTTCAAATGTTCATAAATGACCAGCATGGTCAAATAATAATAATCAGTAGTCATCGAGGGTGCAGCAAGTCAGCACCTCAGGAGTAAATGTCAGTTGGCTTTTTTAGCACGTCCGGTGAACAGGTCAGGGTTCCATAGCCGCAGGCAGAACAGTTGAAACTGGAGCAGCAGCAAAGCCAGGTGGACTGGGTACAGCAAGGAGTCATCATGCCAGGTAGTCCTGACGCATGGTCCTAGGGCTCAGGTCCTCCGAGAGAGAGAAAGAAAGAGAGAAGGAGAGAATTAGAGAGAGCATACTTAAATTCACACAGGACACCGGATACGACAAGAGAAGTCCTCCAGATATAACAAACTGACCCTAGCCCCCCGACACATTAACTACTGCAGCATAAATACTGGAGGCTGAGACAGGAGGGGTCAGGAGACACTGTAGCCCCATCCGACGATACCCCCGGACAGGGCCAAACAGGAAGGATATAACCCCACCCATTTTGCCAAAGCACAGCCCCCACACCACCAGAGGGAAATCTTCAACCACCAACTTACCATCCTGAGACAAGGCCGAGTATAGCCCACAAAGATCTCCGCGACGGCACAAACCAAGGGGGGGCACCAACCCAGACAGGAAGATCACGTCAGTGACTCAACCCACTCAAGTGACGCACCCCTCCTAGGGACGGCATGAAAGAGCACCAGTAAGCCAGTGACTCAGCCCCTGTAATAGGGTTAGAGGCAGTGAATCCCAGTGGAGAGAGGGGAACCCCATTCCTTGTCAGAGTTCAAACGACAACACCCTCCCGTTGAATGGGTTGGAAAAAGTGTGCGTCCCAAATGTCACCCACTACCCTATATAGTACTGCTTTTCAGGCCTATGGAACCGGGTCACAAGTAGTGCACTACATAGTGAATAGAGTGCCATTTGGAACGCACCCACACACAGCCCTGACCTGAGGTATACAAGACCAATGGGGCTTTATATGGATGTGTTCCATTGGGGTAATGTTGTGTATGGTTCCACTGGGATACTGTTTTGTATGGTTCCACTGGGTAACATTGCGTGTGGTTCCAGGGGGTAAAGTTGTCTGTGGTTCCACCCGGATAATGTTGTGTTGTAATGTTGTTGTTAAAGGGACAACATGATAATTCATCTCCTTCCTCTCCTGTTAAAGAGTTAGAAACACACAGACCTATGTACAGCCCTGTGGCTCTGGTCAAAAGTGGTACACTATATAGGGAATAGGGTGCCATTTGGTACACAGGTCTGGTCTGAGGTAAGTAACAGCATTGATTTATCTAGGGGGGAATTCTGAAATTATATATTCGTAATTATGAAATTATAAAGTTATAGTTTATTCATTAACTATATGGCTATAACTTTGTTATAATTGTTTTGTTTAATCCAGCGGTGAAAATAAAGTCTCTAAGACACACTATCTTCTATTAATTCACCTGCTCTGCCCTCTAGATGTCTCTTGCAGTAACAACTAACTCATAGCCATACGCACTTTTTTCAGCTTTGAGTCCACCCCTTTTACTATCGATCAACTACCTTATCCACTACATGTCAGTCCTTTTAAAGTTATTTGGTCTAGACGGGAGTAGACACAGTCAATCGGTGTCTTCCTCCCAGAGGAGCTCGTAGTTTGTCACGGTGAAACAGAAGCATAAAAAAACCGCTCAAACTGGATTGTGTTTGTCTAGACTCGACAATATATCATCATAACTACCTAGCAAGTACAACAACCGAATTAACTTCCGTTTACATGTAAACAGTTAGGCCTATTCTGCAATGAGATTTTAGTTGCCTCCTGTTTTATACTTTTTACTTGTTCTTTGAATGTATGCACCTGTTTTATAACGCCATGGTGAGGCTTTATGGAGACAGTCGCATTATAGTCCCCTTCTCCCTTACCATATGATATACTAAGTCAGGGAAGGAGAGAGAGAGAGAGGGAGAGAGAGAGATGGTCGGGGGGTAGACGCAGTCAGTCGGTGCCTCACATTTCCTCCTCCCAGAGGAGCTCGTAGAGTTTGTCATGGTGAAACAGAAGAAAATCGCTCGAACTGGAAATGACAACGGAATGGAACTTCTGGATATGTATACTGTAATATCGATGTGAAAATGGAGTCCAGATATTTCGCTCTGCTTAGAAATGTGTTAAATAAGTTAATAGCCGTGCGTAACTGTTCCCTGGATAATTGTCTCCTTTCATGCGTAAATCAGACGAGCGTCTTGGGGAGGAAATTAGCTATTGGGTCTGCTATCAAAGTATTTTTGGTAACCTCATGCCACGTAAAACCTTGAATAATATCGGAAAAAAGTCTCCAGCTATTTTATAGAAACTTCATAAAATAGGTGTTCATTAACCAAACGCTTCTTGTATTTCAGCACCATGAGAAGGACAATGCTTATTTTCCTTTTTTTAAACCCCCTAACGCATTTGGATACAGCTGCTACACAGAAAACGGTTGCTGAGGACAGAGACATATAATTTTGGAAACTACAGCCCTTAAAAGTGATTGAATCAAGTTGAACACATGTTCATCTCTAAAGGGTACAGCACGTGAAGTAGACGTCACTCTCTCCCCGCCCACGGAGCGCCTGTATGAGATGTCTGAAGTGGGGCAAGGCTTCAACTCGGGAAGATGACACAGGAGGAGAGGATCATCTCAAGAATTGACACGGAAGCAGATTTCTCACCACGTCCCCATAGTTTCAAGATAACCTTTCTGGAGAGGATATAATCAAATAACAACATCAATGCTTTTTTCCCGAGAAGAGCAGATAATAAAAAAAAAAAAGTAGATAGAAGCTAGAAGCTTTGGCGAGAAGTAGAAAAGGTAACTCCTCAGGGTGAAATATGGAACGTGGATTATTCAACCACCTGTTCTCAGCGAGGACCACTATGCTCTGTTGTTTCTTCTTATGTAAGTCAAGTAAGTTCGTTTTTATTATTTATTATGTTTGGCTAAGACTTACCTTCGGACGGTATAATAAGGTAAGTCTGAACACAATATAAGACAAACGGGGAATTCATGTCGTTGCTGTTGTTTTTTTGAACCAAAGGTGTGAAATCATTGCTTGTAGCCTGGCCTATAGCCTAATATTACAGGCATGCCACTGTAAATGTATCAGTTTATTTATCAATCAATTCATTGTCAATACGACCGTTTGTTGATGTTACCAAATTGCCTACCTACCACAATCGGTGCTCTCTCTCAGGGCAGTTGCTGTTTTCTTAAACCACTCGGAACTATTTGGGATTTTCACATCTTCTTCATCATTTCCAGCTGTTTGTAATCTAAACTGACTCGGGCTCTTGTCCATCCAGTAGCCTCATTAAATGCCACTAGCACCACATTTCACACTGTTTTTCTCAGTCATTAAATTGTTTTTAAATGTATATCGTTAAAACTTTGGGCTACAGTGTAATACCTCCACATTACTCTAAATGTGGCAGATAGGCTGCTGTGTCTTGTGACCTTCAAAGTGGTGGAGTAGAAAAGCTGTCAGCTGAATTCTTCCAAGAGGAACACCAAGGTGAGAATGCTGTTCATTGATTACAGCTCAGCATTCAACACCATAGTGGCCTGATCACCAACAATGATGAGACAGCCTATAGGGAGAAGGTCAGTGACCTAGAAGTGTGGTGCCATGACAACAGCCTCTCCCTCAACGTCAGCAAGACAAAGGAGCTGATTGTGGACGACAGGAAACGGATGGCCGAGCATGCCCCCCATTCATATTGACAGGGCTGTAGTGGTGCGCGTCGTGAGCTTCACGTTCCTCGGTGTCCACATCACTAAGGAATTATCATGGTTCACACACACCAACACATTTGGCCATTATTCTTTTTTTAATTCTTCAAGCTCTGTTAAATTGGTTCTTGATCATTGCTACACAGCCATTTTCATGTCTTGCCATAGATTTTCAAGCTGATGTAAATCAACACAGTAACTTGACCCCTCAAGAACATTCAATGTCATCTTGGTAATCAACTCCAGTGTAGATTTGGCCTTGTGTTTTACATTATTGTCCTGCTGAAAGGTGAATTAATCTCCCAGTGTCTGGTGGAAAGCAGACTGAACCAGGTTTTCGACTGAGCTTAGCTCTATTCCGTTTCTTTTTATCCTAAAAAAAACTCCCCAGTCCTTGTTGATGACAAGAATACCCATAACATGATGCAGCCACCACCATGCTTGAAAATATGAAGAGTGGTACAAAGTGTTGTGTTGGATTTCCCCCAAACATAACACTTTCTATTCAGGACATAAAGTTAATTTCTTTGCCATATTTTTTCAGTTTTACTTTAGTGCCTTATTGCAAACAGGATGCATGTTTTGGAATATTTTTTTTATTATTTACAGGCTTCCTTCTTCTCACTCTGTCATTTAGGTTAGTATTGTGGATTAACTACAATGTTGTTGATCCATCCTCAGTTTTCTCTTATCACAGCCATTAAACTCTGTAAATGTTTTGGCCTCATGGTGAATTCCCTGAGCTGTTACACCTTCCTCTCCAGCAACTGAGTTAGGAAGGATGCCTGGTATGTTTGTAGTCACTGGGTGTATTGATACACCACCCACAGTGTAATTATTAACTTCACCACGCTCAAAGGGATATTCAATGTCTGTTTTTTTTACCCATCTACCAACAGGTAGATGGGTATTGGAGGCATTGGAAAATCTCCCTTATCTTTGTGGTTGAATTATGTGTTTGAAATTCACAGCTCGTCGGAGGGACCTTACAGATAATTGTATGTGTTGGGGTACAGAGATGAGGTAGTCATTCAAAAGTACTGTTAAACACTATTATTACACACAGAGTGAGTCCATTCAACTTATTATGTGAAAGTGTTAGTTTGCGATAACAAAGGGTTGAATACCAATTCAAAACATAATTCCACTTTTACATTATGGGGTATTATAAAGCATTTTATATTCAGACTGTAACACAACAACATGTGGAAAAAGTCAATACTCTCTGCAGGCCCTGGATCTGCCTCCATTACCTCATACCCGCGCACATCAACTCGGTACTGGTACTCCATGTACTGTACATAGCCAAGGTATTGTTACTCATTGTGTATTTATTGTACATAGCCAAGGTATTGTTACTCATTGTGTAATTATTGTACATAGCCAATATATTGTTACTCATTGTGTATTTATTGTACATAGCCAAGATATTGTTACTCATTGTGTATTTATTGTACATAGCCAAGGCATTGTTACTCATTGTGTAATTATTGTACATAGCCAATATATTGTTACTCATTGTGTAATTATTGTACATAGCCAAGGTATTGTTACTCATTGTGTAATTATTGTACATAGCCAAGGTATTGTTACTCATTGTGTATTTATTGTACATAGCCAAGGTATTGTTACTCATTGTGTATTTATTGTACATAGCCAAGGTATTGTTACTCATTGTGTAATTATTGTACATAGCCAATATATTGTTATTGTTTTGTGTATTTAACTGTCTGGCCCCTGGTACTACCTTGAACTGTCCGGGCCCTGGTACTACACAACTTGAACTGTCTGGCCCCTGGTACTACACACCTTGAACTGTCCGGGCCCTGGTACTACACACCTTGAACTGTCTGGCCCCTGGTACTACACAACTTGAACTGTCTGGCCCCTGGTACTACACAACTTGAACTGTCCGGGCCCTGGTACTACACACCTTGAACTGTCTGGCCCCTGGTACTACACAACTTGAACTGTCTGGCCCCTGGTACTACACAACTTGAACTGTCCGGGCCCTGGTACTACACACCTTGAACTGTCTGGCCCCTGGTACTACACACCTTGAACTGTCTGGCCCCTGGTACTACACAACTTGAACTGTCTGGGCTCTGATGCTACACAACTTACCAAGCAATTTGGGCAGTGTCCAAGATCCCAAAAGATCCAAGTCTGAGGAGGAATGGAGGTGTCATCTCTTCTCCTCTCTCGTCTCCATTGACAGGTGGCACGTTGATCTCCGGCGCTCGAGGGCTTTTCGTCAAACCCCGGTGCATCTTGTCTCCGCTAGTCTCTGCCTCGTGCTGGTCCTACTCCAGACCGGACGGACACACGCACAATCACAGCGGAGCTTCAAGTGTGCACTTAATTAAAGTGTGATGTGATGCAATATGCTTCACCAGAATCAGACTATTACTACTGTTACTACACCTTCATTATAGTAGAAAAGGGATCACCAACCAGTAGTCCATTATAGTAGACCAGGGATCATCAACTACCACTTCCAGTACTCCATTATAGTAGACCAGGGATCATCAACCAGTACTCCATTATAGTAGACCAGGGATCATCAACCAGTACTCCATTATAGTAGACCAGGGATCATCAACCAGTAGTCCATTATAGTAGACCAGGGATCACCAACCAGTAGTCCATTATAGTAGACCAGGGATCACCAACCAGTAGTCCATTATAGTAGACCAGGGATCATCAACCAGTAGTCCATTATAGTAGACCAGGGATCACCAACCAGTACTCCATTATAGTAGACAAGGGATCACCAACCAGTACTCCATTATAGTAGACCAGGGATCATCAACCAGTAGTCCATTATAGTAGACCAGGGATCATCAACCAGTACTCCATTATAGTAGACCAGGGATCACCAACCAGTACTCCATTATAGTAGACCAGGGATCATCAACCAGTAGTCCATTATAGTAGACCAGGGATCATCAACTATCACTTCCAGTACTCCATTATAGTACACCAGGGATCATCAACTATCACTTCCAGTACTCCATTATAGTAGACCAGGGATCATCAACTATCACTTCCAGTACTCCATTATAGTAGACCAGGGATCATCAACTATCACTTCCAGTACTCCATTATAGTAGACCAGGGATCATCAACTATCACTTCCAGTACTCCATTATAGTAGACCAGGGATCATCAACTATCTCTACCCCACACACTGACTGGACTCTACCCACACACTGACTGGACTCTACACACACTGACTGGACTCTACACACACTGACTGGACTCTACCCGCACACTCACACATACTACACTGACATTCCAAAACACACACACACACAGACACGAAACACACAAACATACATGTTGACGCCGCACACACACACACACTTTAATAATGCTGCTGCTACTCTATTTGTTATACAGTGCATTAGGAAAGTATTCAAGCCCCTTCAATCTTTTTCTCTGTT
This sequence comes from Salvelinus namaycush, assembly GCF_016432855.1. Lineage (NCBI taxonomy): Eukaryota > Metazoa > Chordata > Actinopteri > Salmoniformes > Salmonidae > Salvelinus > Salvelinus namaycush. The sequence goes on from NC_052335.1 coordinate 37,395,196, forward strand.
TTTTACATATTAAATGTATAAAAAAAAAAATATATCTTAATGTCAATACATAATGAAAAAGGGAAAACAAGTTTAAAAAACAGAAATATTTTAGTTACATAAGTATTCAGACTATGACAAATTAAACTCAAGTGAATCCTGTTTCCATTGATCATCCTTGATGTTTCTGCAACTTGATTGGAGTCCACCTGTAGTAAATTCAATTGATTGGACATGATTTAGAAAGGCACACACCTGTCTAAGTTCCAACAGTTGACAGTGCATGTCAGAGCAAAAACTAAGCCATGAGGTCGAAGGAATTTTACGTAGAGTTCCGAGACAGGATTATGTAAAGGCACAGATCTGGGGAAGGGTACCAAAACATTTCTGCAGCATTGAACGTCCCCAAGAACACAGTGGCCTCAATCATTCTTAAATTGAAGAAGTTTGGAACCACCGAAACTCTTCCTAGAGCTGGCCGCCGAGCAAAACTGAACAATCGGGGGAGAAGGGCCTTCGTCAGGGAGGTGAACAAGAACCCGATGGTCCCTCTGACAGAGGTCCAGTTCCTCTGTTGAGATGGGGAACCTTCCAGAAGGACAACCATCTCTGAAGCACTACACCATTTAGGCCTTTATGGTAGCGTGACCTGATGGAAGCCACTTCTCAATAAAAAGGCAAATGACAGCCTGCTTGGAGTTTGCCAAAGGGCACCTAAAGACTCTCAGACCATGAGAAACAAGATTCTCTGCTCTGATGAAACCAAGATTGAACTCTTTGGCCTGAAAGCCAAGCGTCACGTCTGGAGGAAACCTGGCACCATCCCTACGGTGAAGCATGGTGGTGGCAGCGTCATGCTGTGGGGATGTTTTTCAGCGGCAGGGACTGGGAGACTAGTCAGGATCGAGCAAAAGATTTACTGAGCAAAGTACAGAGAGATCTTTGATAAAAACATGCTACAGAGTGCTCAGGACCTCAGACTGGGGCGAAGGTTCACCTTCCAACAGGACAACGACCCTAAGCACACAGCCAAGACAATACAGGAGTGGCTTTGGGACAAGTCTCTGAATGTCCTTGAGTGGCCCAGCCAGAGCCCGGACTTGAACCCGATCGAACATCTCTGGAGAGACCTGAAAATAGCTGTGCAGCGACGCTCCCGAGCCAACCTGACAGAGCTTGAGAGGATCTCCAGAGAAGAATGGGAGAAACTCCTCATATACAGGTGTGCCAAGCTTGTAGCGTCATACCCAAGAAGACTCAAGGCTGTAATCGCTGCCAAAGGTGTTTCAACAAAGTACTGAGTAAAGGGTCTGAACTTACTTCTGAAATGTCATTTCAGTTTTTTTTTTATTTCAGTTTTTTTTTGTATTTAATCAATTTCAGAATAAGGCTGTAATGTAACAAAATGGGGAAAAAGTCAAGGGGTCTGAATACTTTCCAAATGCACTGTATTTCCTATTGCCTAGTCACTTTTATCCACATCTACATACTGTATTACCTGAATTACCTCAACAACCTCATACCCCTGCACATTGACTCAGTCCTGGTACCCCCTGCACATTGACTCAGTCTTAGTACCCCTGCACATTGACTCAGTCCTGGTACCCCTGCACATTGACTCAGTCCTGGTACCCCTGCACATTGACTCAGTCCTGGTACCCCTGCACATTGACTCAGTACTGGTACCCCCTGCACATTGACTCAGTCCTGGTACCCCCTGCACATTGACTCAGTCCTGGTACCCCCTGCACATTGACTCAGTCCTGGTACTCCCTGCACATTGACTCAGTCCTGGTACCCCTGCACATTGACTCAGTCCTGGTACCCCTGCACATTGACTCAGTCCTGGTACCCCTGCACATTGACTCA
>NC_052335.1:37402043-37532757 GCF_016432855.1 Salvelinus namaycush
CAGTGACTTGGCAATCAGGATATATAATAATAAACAGAGTAGCAACAGCATCTGCAAAGTGTGTCTATGCATTGAGTGTGTGACGTCACTCACTGAACAGAGGACAAAACTGAAGAAAAAAAAATTCTGATAAATCTGCAGTTCCTCACAATAAAATGACAGCAATTAATAAAGTTTTGTTTTCAAAGTCAGTCGGTCAGCTCGTTCAAATCTGTCTACACTGTCTCAGAGATAATTTGATTAAAACCTCCTACAGTAGGTCTTACAACCACACAGCTGTGTACCAACAGCTACAGTCAAGTCAAAGACAATGGATTCATAAATGAGGAAGGCCTACAAGTGGGGAGATGTATCTTTCTCTCTCATTTTTTACAGACAGATTTTTTAAAATCTCAAATCCCTAACTTGCTGATCCATACTTGTCATATATTTGCTTTATTTGATAAACTGTGTTGCCTTTCAACTTGTAGGATTTGAAATAAGAGTAACCATTTTACAAATCTGGCAGTATGAAATAGTTATTATAGCTGTATACGTTATTCATTAGAAATAGAAAGACTACAGTGGGAAAAAGCTCCTTAAAGCACAATACGTCTATGCATAATTGTACCTGAGAAATTGTTTGCTATAAAGCTCTCTCTGACCCTCCCCTGTTAGTTTTCTGTCATGAGAAGACCCACTCACATGCGGAGGACGAGCTCTTCAAGAAACTCTTCATCGGGTACAACAAGTGGTCCAGACCCGTACCCAACATCTCAGACGTGGTCATCGTCAAGTTCGGACTCTCCATAGCACAGCTTATTGATGTGGTGAGTAGTGACTGACAGGACCTGTGGACAGAGGAAGAAAGAAACGGAGAAACAGCGAAACAGAGAAACAGTAACAAACAGAAACAGGGAAACAGAGAAACAGAAACAAACAGAAACAGCGAAACAGAGAAACAGAAACAGAGAAACAGTAACAAACAGAAACAGAGAAACAGTAACAAACAGAAACAGAGAAACAGAGAAACAGAAACAGAGAAACAGTAACAAACAGAAACAGAGAAACAGTAACAAACAGAAACAGAGAAACAGTAACAAACAGAAACAGAGAAACAGAGAAACAGTAACAAACAGAAACAGAGAAACAGTAACAAACAGAAACAGAGACACAGAGAAACAGTAACAAACAGAAACAGTAACAAACAGAAACAGAGAAACAGAAACAGAGAAACAGAGAAACAGTAACAAACAGAAACAGTAACAAACAGAAACAGAGAAACAGTAACAAACAGAAACAGAGAAACAGAGAAACAGTAACAAACAGAAACAGAGAAACAGAGAAACAGTAACAAACAGAAACAGAGAAACAGTAACAAACAGAAACAGAGACACAGAGAAACAGTAACAAACAGAAACAGTAACAAACAGAAACAGAGAAACAGAAACAGAGAAACAGAGAAACCATAACAAACAGAAACAGAGAAACAGAAACAGAGAAACAGAGAAACAGTAACAAACAGAAACAGTAACAAACAGAAACAGTAACAAACAGAAACAGAGAAACAGAGAAACAGTAACAAACAGAAACAGTAACAAACAGAAACAGAGAAACAGTAACAAACAGAAACAGAGAAACAGCGAAACAGTAACAAACAGAAACAGCGAAACAGAGAAACAGTAACAAACAGAAACAGGGAAACAGTAACAAACAGAAACAGGGAAACAGTAACAAACAGAAACAGTAACAAACAGAAACAGAGAGACAGTAACAAACAGAAACAGTGAAACAGTAACAAACAGAAACAGTGAAACAGTAACAAACAGAAACAGAGAGACAGAGAAACAGAAACAAACAGAAACAGAGAAACAGTAACAAACAGAAACAGCGAAACAGAAACAGTAACAAACAGAAACAGTAACAAACAGAAACAGAGAGACAGAGAAACAGAAACAAACAGAAACAGAGAAACAGTAACAAACAGAAACAGCGAAACAGAAACAGTAACAAACAGAAACAGTAACAAACAGAAACAGAGAGACAGAGAAACAGTAACAAACAGAAACAGCGAAACTGTAAGAAACAGAAACAGCGAAACAGTAACAAACAGAAACAGTGAAACAGTAACAAACAGAAACAGAGAGACAGAGAAACAGAAACAGAGAAACAGTAACAAACAGAAACAGTGAAACAGAGAAACAGAAACAGAGAAACAGTAACAAACAGAAACAGCGAAACAGAAACAGTAACAAACAGAAACAGTGAAACAGTAACAAACAGAAACAGTAATAAACAGAAACAGTAACAAACAGAAACAGAGAAACAGAGAAACAGTAACAAACAGAAACAGAGAAACAGAGAAACAGTAACAAACAGAAACAGAGAAACCGTAACAAACAGAAACAGCGAAATGGTAACAAACAGAAACAGAGAAACAGAGAAACCATAACAAACAGAAACAGAGAAACAGTAACAAACAGAAACAGAGAAACAGTAACAAACAGTAACAAACAGAAACAGAGAAACAGTAACAAACAGAAACAGAGAAACAGTAACAAACAGAAACAGCGAAATTGTAACAAACAGAAACAGAGAAACAGAGAAACAGAGAAACAGTAACAAACAGAAACAGAGAAACCATAACAAACAGAAACAGAGAAACAGTAACAAACAGAAACAGAGAAACAGTAACAAACAGAAACAGAGAAACAGAGAAACAGTAACAAACAGAAACAGAGAAACAGTAACAAACAGAAACAGAGACACAGAGAAACAGTAACAAACAGAAACAGTAACAAACAGAAACAGAGAAACAGAAACAGAGAAACAGAGAAACAGTAACAAACAGAAACAGTAACAAACAGAAACAGTAACAAACAGAAACAGAGAAACAGAGAAACAGTAAGAAACAGAAACAGTAACAAACAGAAACAGAGAAACAGTAACAAACAGAAACAGAGAAACAGTAACAAACAGAAACAGAGAAACAGCGAAACAGTAACAAACAGAAACAGCGAAACAGAGAAACAGTAACAAACAGAAACAGGGAAACAGTAACAAACAGAAACAGGGAAACAGTAACAAACAGAAACAGTGAAACAGTAACAAACAGAAACAGAGAGACAGAGAAACAGAAACAAACAGAAACAGAGAAACAGTAACAAACAGAAACAGGGAAACAGTAACAAACAGAAACAGTGAAACAGTAACAAACAGAAACAGTGAAACAGTAACAAACAGAAACAGTGAAACAGTAACAAACAGAAACAGAGAGACAGAGAAACAGAAACAAACAGAAACAGAGAAACAGTAACAAACAGAAACAGCGAAACAGAAACAGTAACAAACAGAAACAGTAACAAACAGAAACAGAGAGACAGAGAAACAGAAACAAACAGAAACAGAGAAACAGTAACAAACAGAAACAGCGAAACTGTAAGAAACAGAAACAGCGAAACAGTAACAAACAGAAACAGTGAAACAGAGAAACAGAAACAGTAACAAACAGAAACAGCGAAACAGAAACAGTAACAAACAGAAACAGTGAAACAGTAACAAACAGAAACAGTAATAAACAGAAACAGTAACAAACAGAAACAGAGAAACAGAGAAACAGTAACAAACAGAAACAGAGAAACAGAGAAACAGTAACAAACAGAAACAGAGAAACCGTAACAAACAGAAACAGCGAAATGGTAACAAACAGAAACAGAGAAACAGAGAAACAGTAACAAACAGAAACAGCGAAATTGTAACAAACAGAAACAGAGAAACAGTAACAAACAGAAACAGAGAAACAGAGAAACAGTAACAAACAGAAACAGAGAAACCATAACAAACAGAAACAGCGAAACAGCGAAACAGTAACAAACAGAAACAGAGAAACAGAGAAACAGTAACAAACAGAAACAGAGAAACAGTAACAAACAGAAACAGAGAAACAGTAACAAACAGAAACAGAGAAACAGAGAAACAGTAACAAACAGGAACAGAGAAACAGAGAAACAGTAACAAACAGAAACAGAGAAACAGAGAAACAGTAACAAACAGAAACAGAGAAACAGAGAAACAGTAACAAACAGAAACAGAGAAACAGAGAAACAGTAACAAACAGAAACAGAGAAACCGTAACAAACAGAAACAGAGAAACAGTAACAAACAGAAACAGAGAAACAGTAACAAACAGAAACAGAGAAACAGAGAAACAGTAACAAACCTACAGGACAGTAGCTCTCCGGGAACAGGGTTGGAGAGCCCTGGTGTAAACCTACAGGACAGTAGCTCTCTGGGAACAGGGTAGGAGAACCCTGGTGTAAACCTACAGGACAGTAGCTCTCCAGGAACAGGGTTGGAGAGCCCTGGTGTAAACCTACAGGACAGTAGCTCTCCAGGAACAGGGTTGGAGAGCCCTGGTGTAAACCTACAGGACAGTAGCTCTCTGGGAACAGGGTTGGAGAGCCCTGGTGTAAACCTACAGGACAGTAGCTCTCCAGGAACAGGGTTGGAGAGCCCTGGTGTAAACCTACAGGACAGTAGCTCTCTGGGAACAGGGTAGGAGAACCCTGGTGTAAACCTACAGGACAGTAGCTCTCTGGGAACAGGGTAGGAGAACCCTGGTGTAAACCTACAGGACAGTAGCTCTCCAGGAACAGGGTTGGAGAGCCCTGGTGTAAACCTACAGGATGTTAGTTCTCCAGGAACAGGGTTGGAGAGCCCTGGTGTAAACCTACAGGACAGTAGCTCTCCAGGAACAGGGTTGGAGAGCCCTGGTGTAAACCTACAGGACAGTAGCTCTCTGGGAACAGGGTTGGAGAGCCCTGGTGTAAACCTACAGGACAGTAGCTCTCCAGGAACAGGGTTGGAGAGCCCTGGTGTAAACCTACAGGACAGTAGCTCTCTGGGAACAGGGTTGGAGAGCCCTGGTGTAAACCTACAGGACAGTAGCTCTCTGGGAACAGGGTTGGAGAGCCCTGGTGTAAACCTACAGGACAGTAGCTCTCTGGGAACAGGGTTGGAGAGCCCTGGTGTAAACATACAGGGTTTCCCTCTACTCCTGTATTTCTCTATATTCTTGTCAGTCTTTTGCCTCCTCTGTTTTTCGTTGACCTTTTTCTTTTCCTTTCTACAGGACGAGAAGAATCAGATGATGACCACCAACGTCTGGCTGAAACAGGTGATTCAGTACATTCAGGATATAGTGCATGTGTGTGACAGGTGATTCAGTACATTCAGAATATAGTGCATGTGTGTGACAGGTGATTCAGTACATTCAGTATATAGTGCATGTGTGACAGGTGATTCAGTACATTCAGTATATAGTGCATGTGTGTGACAGGTGATTCAGTACATTCAGAATATAGTGCATGTGTGTGACAGGTGATTCAGTACATTCAGTATATAGTGCATGTGTGACAGGTGATTCAGTACATTCAGGATATAGTGCATGTGTGTGACAGGTGATTCAGTACATTCAGTATATAGTGCATGTGTGTGACAGGTGATTCAGTACATTCAGGATATAGTGCATGTGTGTGACAGGTGATTCAGTACATTCAGGATATAGTGCATGTGTGTGACAGGTGATTCAGTACATTCAGTATATAGTGCATGTGTGTGACAGGTGATTCAGTACATTCAGTATATAGTGCATGTGTGTGACAGGTGATTCAGTACATTCAGTATATAGTGCATGTGTGTGACAGGTGATTCAGTACATTCAGTATGTGTAATTTTCATTAGGATCCCCATTAGCTAACGCCGTAACGCTAGCTAATCTTCCTGTGGTCCAACACCAATTAACAAGACATTACAAACAATTACAAATCAAGACTTCAAACATTCAACAAGTAGACAATACAGACAATTAAAATACCTGACAGGAAACACATTTAACATTAATTTCCTGTCCAGTCATATGGTCTATCTCATTAGATGTTCTTTCTACTTCCTGTCCAGTCATATGGTCTATCTCATTAGATGTTCTTTCTACTTCCTGTCCAGTCATATGGTCTATCACATTAGATGTTCTTTCTACTTCCTGTCCAGTCATATGGTCTATCACATTAGATGTTCTTTCTACTTCCTGTCCAGTCATATGGTCTATCACATTAGATGTTCTTTCTACTTCCTGTCCAGTCATATGGTCTATCACATTAGATGTTCTTTCTATTTCCTGTCCAGTCTTATGGTATATCACATTAGATGTTCTTTCTACTTCCTGTCCAGTCATATGGTCTATCACATTAGATGTTCTTTCTACTTCCTGTCCAGTCATATGGTCTATCGCATTAGATGTTCTTTCTATTTCCTGTCCAGTCATATGGTCTATCGCATTAGATGTTCTTTCTATTTCCTGTCCAGTCATATGGTCTATCACATTAGATGTTCTTTCTACTTCCTGTCCAGTCATATGGTCTATCACATTAGATGGTCTTTCTACTTCCTGTCCAGTCATATGGTCTATCGCATTAGATGTTATTACATTTTTTTCTTGAAAGTGGATTTACTTTTTGCCTGAGAAATATGGATTGGTAAAGAGTTCCATTCAGCTATGGCTCTATATAAAACTGTATATTTAAGGTGATTTGTCCTTGGCTTGGGTTGTCTTAGCTGCCCTGAATTTGCCTGTCTGGTTTGGTGGTTATGTGTGTTGCTAGTAAGTACGAACTGGCCTGAAAAAGAATGTGTTTTTATTTTATTTTAAATATAACATTCCAAAAGAAAATCAGAAGACTGGATAGTCATTTGTTTTTAACGTGAATCCATGACAGATTCGGAGGCATTTGAATAATATTCATATGGATAGAGCAATGAAGAGCTGATCTGGCAGCCCTGTTTTGAGCCATTTGGAGCTTTTTCTTTGCTGCAGATGACCATATAACCAGACAGTACTCTAAGTGTGATAGGACCAGGGATTGACCATATAACTGGACAGTACTCTAAGTGTGATAGGACCAGGGATTGACCATATAACTGGACAGTACTCTAAGTGTGATAGGACATGGGATTGACCATATAACTGGACAGTACTCTAAGTGTGACAGGACCAGGGATTGACCATATAACTGGACAGTACTCTAAGTGTGATAGGACCAGGGATTGACCATATAACTGGACAGTACTCTAAGTGTGATAGGACATGGGATTGACCATATAACTGGACAGTACTCTAAGTGTGACAGGACCAGGGATTGACCATATAACTGGACAGTACTCTAAGTGTGATAGGACCAGGGATTGACCATATAACTGGACAGTACTCTAAGTGTGACAGGACCAGGGATTGACCATATAACTGGACAGTACTCTAAGTGTGATAGGACCAGGGATTGACCATATAACTGGACAGTACTCTAAGTGTGATAGGACCAGGGATTGACCATATAACTGGACAGTACTCTAAGTGTGATAGGACCAGGGATTGGCCGTATAACTGGACAGTACTCTAAGTGTGATAGGACCAGGGATTGACCATATAACTGGACAGTACTCTAAGTGTGATAGGACCAGGGATTGACCATATAACTGGACAGTACTCTAAGTGTGATAGGACCAGGGATTGAATCACCTTATTCAGTGTGTTAGATGTTACATACTCAGAACATTTTCTTGTAACAGCAATTCCCTTAGCCACTTAGCAACCCACTCAGACACCATTCTTATTTCACTGCTCAGTACATCTGTTAGCTCATTACATTCTGACGCTGCACTATACATTGTAGGAGCTCATCAGCATCCATGACCACTCTTGCTTTGTTCATCACTGAAGGTAAATCATTAGTAAAGATAGAGTAGCGAAGTGGGCCTAGGCAACTTCCTTGAGGAACACCACAGTGTATATCTTTACTGTTTGAAAGGCTACCATTAAATAACACTTTTTGCCTTCTCCTGGATGGATAGCTTTCCATCCAGGATAGAGCTGCAGACTTAAAACCATAGCATTTGAGTTTTCCTAGTAACAGTTCATGATCAATTACATCAAAAGCAGCACTGAAATCCAGCAACACTGCACCAACTAACTTCCTGTCATCCATACTCTTTAACCAATCATCTGTCATTTGTTCTAAGGCTGTTCTCGTAGAATGCCCTTCTTTGTATGCATGCTGGAAACACATTATCAGACCATTACATGAGAAATAATCCTTGATTTGTTTCCAATAATTTACTTAACACAGGCAGCAAATTTATAGGATGACTATTCGGACCAGTGAATGCTGATTTTTTTTAATCTTTAGGTAGTGGAATAACCTTTGACTCTTTCCAGACTTCTGGGCACACCGCATACATCAAGCACTTATTAAAAATATGAGAGATTGTGTAGATATTTGGTTAGCTGTAACTCTAAACAATTTGGTGTCTAGATGATCTGTACCAGGTGACATGTCACCAGAAAGATACAACAGCATCCTTTCTGCCTCTTCCCTTTCTACTTGATGAACTTCAAACATGCATTGCCTCTCATTCATGATACAATCTTTTAAAAGGGTTTATGACATGGAGCCATCATTGGAATCATAGCATTCCTCAACTTATCCACTTTGCCTGTAAAATATTCATTAAAGTAGTTTGCAATGTCATGTGGTTTAGTAATTAATATACCCTCTGATTCAACAAAAGAGGCAGACATGTTTGAATTCCTACCCATAATAGTGTTCAACGTTCTCCACAACTTTTTCCCATCACCCTTTACTTCATCAATTTTTTTGCTGATAGAATCCCTTCTTCTGTCCTTTGTTTAGCTTGGTCACAAGATTTATTAATTTACAATAACTTTGCTTATCAAACAGATAACTTTTTTGGCATCATAATGGTGAATCATTACATTTCTCAGCTCATCATCAATCCATGTGGCACCATTTTACCTCACAGTGCATTTTCTTAAAGGGGGCGTGCTTATCAGCTATACTCATGTATAATTTCATAAACAAACTTAGTGGCATTTCAGGATCATCCTTAAGGTACACTTCTAACCATTGCACATTCTTAATCTCATCCACAAATGAGTCCTGATTGAACCCTCTGTAGGACCTGTGGTAGATTACCTTAGGGCCATACTTTGGTATTTTAGTTTTCCTAATGAGTGAGTCCTGATTGAACCCTCTGTAGGGCCTGCGGTAGATTACCTTAGGGCCAGCCTTTGGTATGTTAGTTTTCCTAGTGAGTGAGTCCTGATTGAACCCTCTGTAGGACCTGCGGTAGATTACCTTAGGGCCAGCCTTTGGTATTTTAGTTTTCCTAGTGAGTGAGTCCTGATTGAACCCTCTGTAGGGCCTGCGGTAGATTACCTTAGGGCCAGCCTTTGGTATTTTAGTTTTCCTAGTGAGTGAGTCCTGGTTGAACCCTCTGTAGGACCTGCGGTAGATTACCTTAGGGCCAGCCTTCGGTATTTTAGTTTTCCTAGTGAGTGAGTCCTGGTTGAACCCTCTGTAGGACCTGCGGTAGATTACCTTAGGGCCAGCCTTTGGTATGTTAGTTTTCCTAGTGAGTGAGTCCTGATTGAACCCTCTGTAGGACCTGCGGTAGATTACCTTAGGGCCAGCCTTTGGTATTTTAGTTTTCCTAGTGAGTGAGTCCTGATTGAACCCTCTGTAAGACCTGCGGTAGATTACCTTAGGGCCAGCCTTTGGTATTTTAGTTTTCCTAGTGAGTGAGTCCTGATTGAACCCTCTGTAAGACCTGCGGTAGATTACCTTAGGGCCAGCCTTTGGTATGTTAGTTTTCCTAGTGAGTGAGTCCTGGTTGAACCCTCTGTAGGACCTGCGGTAGATTACCTTAGGGCCAGACTTTGGTATTGTAGTTTTCCTAGTGAGTTCAACCAAGTTATGATCACTGTAACCTAGTGCCACTGATCCAGCTTTAGAACAACGTTCAGCCATTTTAGTAAAAACGTGATCGATACAAGTTGATGATGTGATACCAGACCTATTAGTGAACGTTCCGGTTGGTGATGTAATACCGGACCTATCAGTGAACGTTCTGGTTGATGATGTAATACCGGACCTATCAGTGAACGTTCTGGTTGATGATGTAATACCGGACCTATCAGTGAACGTTCTGGTTGGTGATGTCATAACTTGGGTCAGGTTACATACATTGGCAACATAAGTATGTTTCTTTCTCATTGGACGGTTGGTGTTAAAAAAAATCTATATTTATATCTCCTCCCCTAAATATATTTCCCTATTTTCATCAGATACCTTATCCAACATTAAGGAGATTACATCAAGATATTTGACATCAGCACTAGGTGGCCTATAGCAGCAACCAACTAGTATAGGTTTCAGATGAGGTCAATGCACCTGTACCCATAGTGCCTCTAATCCATTCAACATTAAGTCCTGACGTTGTTTTTGCTGGAATATTATTCTGGATGTAAACTGCAACTCCAACCCCCATATCTATGTCTGTCCCTCCTGAACACATTGTCTCCATGTATAGAGATCTCAGCATCCTCAAAAGAAGAGTCCAAGTGAGTCTTTCATATTGCCAATACATGAATATTGTTTGACTGCACTAAGCAGCATTTTTCATGAATTTTGTTTCTTAAACTGCATATATTTTAAGCGAGTAATGAACAGACCTTTCTTTGGTATATTTACAGTATGTACATGTCCAAACATGAACCTGTAGTTGGAGTCTGAGAGAGAGATTCTCAGTTAGTGTGTGTGTGTGTGTGTGTGTGTGTGTGTGTGTGTGTGTGTGTGTGTGTGTGTGTGTGTGTGTGTGTGTGTGTGTGTGTGTGTGGCTGGAATTACTTATGTCTGTTGCTCCTCCTAAATCCTTGGGAGGTAGAGTGAACAATCAGTTTGTCATACCTCAGATATGCTGTCACCTCGTTCTCTTGCAGCCTTCATAGCTGGTATTAGTTCCTTTCTTCTTTGACTGCATCTGAGAAATCCTCATTGATGAAGATGAATTAACCTTTCTGGTGCAGGTGTTCCGCTAGCAACCCACCTTGACAACATCCGGTGAAATTGCAGAACGCCAAATTCAAAATACAGAAATAGTCAAAATAAACATTCATAAAAAATACAAGCGTTATACATCGGCTTAAAGATTAACTTCTTGTTAATCCAGCCCCTTTGTCAGATTTCAAAAAGGCTTTACGGCGAAAGCATACCATGCGATTATCTGAGGACAGCACCCCGTTTACAAAAGCATACAAACATTTTACAACCAAGTAAAGAAATTACAAAAGTCAGAAATAGCGATAAAATTAATCGCTTACCTTTGATGATCTTTATATGGTTGCAGTCAGAAGAGTCCCAGCTAAACAATAAATGTTAGTTTTGTTCGATAAAGTCCCTCTTTATATCCCAAAAAACTCTGTTTTGTTGGCACATTTTGTTCAGTAATACACTGGCTCAAAGGCGGTCAAAACATGTAGACGAATACATCCTAATAGTACCGGTAAAGTTCGTCCAGGGGTCACTAGTGGTGAGAAGAGGTCACTAGTGGTGAGAATGGAACCAGACAGGCCAATTGTAGTGAAATTCCTCAGGTTCAAGGATAAGCTCGCAGTCCTTGAAAAAGCCAAACACCTTAAAACTTATTATGGCTTGGGGGCAGTATTTCGACGTCTGGATGAGAAGCATGCCCAAAGTAAACTGCCTGTTACTCAGGCCCAGAAGCTAGGATATGCATAGAAAACACTAACTAGGTAGTTTATTGTTAAAGTAAAACAAACCGAGTCTCTAGTCTTGATGCAGAGTTTCCTCTAGGATTTTGCCTAGAGGAAACCCTGCATATATATAGTATGTGTGTGACTGAGGTGTTTTAAGTATGAATTACGGTAATTAGTTCGTTGAGGATTAATAGGCTCTTTATGATGAGACCTCGGGACCTGAACAATCTCTCGTCTCCTTGTGTATGTTATCCTCTTAGGAGTGGAATGACTACAAGCTACGCTGGGCGCCGTCTGACTATGACAACGTCACATCCATCAGAGTCCCGTCAGAACTCATCTGGGTCCCAGACATCGTCCTCTACAACAAGTGAGTGACAGCAAAACTTTGTCCGAAATTGTTGTCATTAACGTAAATGCAAAGTAGAGTTCAGGTTTACTCCACTTCTAGGCCTATTTCAATGGTTAAATGTCGCCATCTACTGGATTCCTGAATCATAAGCTTAACATCAGAAATGGTTTACATTTGAGACATTCAGCAGATGCCCTTATTCAGAGCGAATTACAGGCACAATTAGGGTTAAGTGCCTTGCTCAAGGGCACATCAACAGATTTTTCAACTAGTTGGCTCATGGAGTCAAATCAACGAACCTTTCAGTTACTGGCCCAATGCTCTAAACCACTAGGCTACCGTTTCTCAAAAGTAATTTCCCGCTACAATGAACTGACAACTGTGATCCCATCTACATGTTATAGAGCATGCCTCCACTGAGGATTTCATAGATGACATGAGTCAATCTACCGGTTTCTGTTAGAGTGTTAATGATTAAACAGCAGCTGTAGGCCTAATCTTGATACAGTTCTCATCTTAAACAGCCATCCCATCCCCAGTAATATACTGCCATGTTATCCTGATCCTAGCCATCCCCAGTAATATACTGCCATGTTATCCTGATCCTAGTAATATACTGCCATGTTATCCTGATCCTAGCCATCCCCAGTAATATACTGCCATGTTATCCTGATCCTAGCCATCCCCAGTAATATACTGCCATGTTATCCTGATCCTAGCCATCCCCAGTAATATACTGCCATGTTATCCTGATCCTAGCCATCCCCAGTAATATACTGCCATGTTATCCTGATCCTAGCCATCCCCAGTAATATACTGCCATGTTATTCTGATCCTAGCCATCCCCAGTAATATACTGCCATGTTATCCTGATCCTAGCCATCCCCAGTAATATACTGCCATGTTATCCTGATCCTAGCCATCCCCAGTAATATACTGCCATGTTATCCTGATCCTAGCCATCCCCAGTAATATACTGCCATGTTATCCTGATCCTAGCCATCCCCAGTAATATACTGCCATGTTATCCTGATCCTAGCCATCCCCAGTAATATACTGCCATGTTATCCTGACCCTAGCCATCCCCAGTAATATACTGCCATGTTATCCTGACCCTAGCCATCCCCAGTAATATACTGCCATGTTATCCTGACCCTAGCCATCCCCAGTAATATACTGCCATGTTATCCTGACCCTAGCCATCCCCAGTAATATACTGCCATGTTATCCTGATCCTAGCCATCCCCAGTAATATACTGCCATGTTATCCTGATCCTAGTAATTTACTGCCATGTTATCCTGATACTAGGCATACCCAGTAATATACTGCCATGTTATCCTGACCCTAGCCATCCCCAGTAATATACTGCCATGTTATCCTGATCCTAGCCATCCCCAGTAATATACTGCCATGTTATCCTGATCCTAGCCATCCCCAGTAATATACTGCCATGTTATCCTGATCCTAGTAATATACTGCCATGTTATCCTGATCCTAGCCATCCCAGTAATATACTGCCATGTTATCCTGATACTAGCCATCCCCCGTAATATACTGCCATGTTATCCTGATACTAGGCATACCCAGTAATATACTGCCATGTTATCCTGATACTAGCCATCCCCAGTAATATACTGGTTATCCTGATCCTAGCCCTCCTAGCCCTCCCAGTAATATACTGCCATGTTATCCTGATCCTAGCCATCCCCAGTGATATACAGCCATGTTATCCTGATCCTAGCCATCCCCAGTGATATACTGCCATGTTATCCTGATACTAGCCATCCCCAGTGATATACTGCCATGTTATCCTGATCCTAGCCATCCCCAGTAATATACTGTCATGTTATCCTGATCCTAGCCATCCCAGTAATATACTGCCATGTTATCCTTATCCTAGCCCTCCTAGTGATATACTGCCATGTTATCCTGATCCTAGTAATATACTGCCATGTTATCCTGATCCTAGTAATATACTGCCATGTTATCCTGATCCTAGCCATCCCCAGTAATATACTGCCATGTTATCCTGATCCTAGCCATCCCCGGTAATATACTGCCATGTTATCCTGATACTAGCCATCCCCAGTAACATACTGCCATGCTATCCTGATCCTAGCCATCCCACTAATATACTACCATGTTATCTTGATCCTAGCCATCCCCAGTGATATACTGCCATGTTATCCTGATCCTAGCCATCCCCAGTAATATACTGCCATGTTATCCTGATCCTAGCCATCCCCAGTAATATACTGCCATGTTATCCTGATACTAGCCATCCCCAGTAATATACTACCATGCTATCCTGATGCTAGCCATCCCAGTAATATACTGCCATGTTATCCTGATCCTAGTAATATACTGCCATGTTATCCTGATCCTAGTAATATACTACCATGTTATCCTGATCCTAGTAATATACTGCCATGTTATCCTTATCCTAGCCGGCCCCAGTGATATACTGCCATGTTATCCTGATCCTAGCCATCCCCAGTAATATACTGCCATGTTATCCTGATCCTAGCCATCCCCAGTAATATACTGCCATGTTATCCTGATACTAGCCATCCCCAGTAATATACTACCATGCTATCCTGATGCTAGCCATCCCAGTAATATACTGCCATGTTATCCTGATCCTAGTAATATACTGCCATGTTATCCTGATCCTAGTAATATACTACCATGTTATCCTGATCCTAGTAATATACTACCATGTTATCCTTATCCTAGCCCTCCCAGTGATATACTGCCATGTTATCCTGATCCTAGTAATATACAGCCATGTTATCCTGATCCTAGCCATCCCCAGTGATATACTGCCATGTTATCTTGATCCTAGCCATCCCCAGTGATATACTGCCATGGTATCCTGATCCTAGCCATCCCAGTAATATACTGCCATGGTATCCTAATCCTAGCCATCCCAGTAATATACTGCCATGTTATCTTGATCCTAGCCATCCCCAGTGATATACTGCCATGGTATCCTGATCCTAGCTATCCCAGTAATATACTGCCATGGTATTCTAATCCTAGCCATCCCAGTAATATACTGCCATGTTATCCTGATACTAGCCATCCCCAGTAATATACTACCATGCTATCCTGATCCTAGCCATCCCCAGTAATATACTGCCATGTTATCCTGATACTAGCCATCCCCAGTAATATACTACCATGCTATCCTGATGCTAGCCATCCCAGTAATATACTGCCATGTTATCCTGATCCTAGTAATATACTGCCATGTTATCCTGATACTAGCCATCTCCAGTAATATACTACCATGCTATCCTGATCCTAGCCATCCCAGTAATATACTACCATGTTATCCTGATCCTAGTAATATACTGCCATGTTATCCTTATCCTAGCCCTCCCAGTGATATACTGCCATGTTATCCTGATCCTAGTAATATACTGCCATGTTATCCTGATCCTAGCCATCCCCAGTGATATACTGCCATGTTATCTTGATCCTAGCCATCCCCAGTGATATACTGCCATGGTATCCTGATCCTAGCCATCTTAGTAATATACTGCCATGGTATCCTAATCCTAGCCATCCCAGTAATATACTGCCATGCTATCCTGATCCTAGTAATATACTGCCATGTTATCCTGATACTAGCCATCTCCAGTGATATACTGCCATGTTATCTTGATCCTAGCCATCCCCAGTGATATACTGCCATGGTATCCTGATCCTAGCCATCCCCAGTAATATACTGCCATGGTATCCTAATCCTAGCCATCCCAGTAATATACTGCCATGTTATCCTGATCCTAGCCATCCCCAGTAATATACTGCCATGTTATCTTGATCCTAGCCATCCCCAGTGATATACTGCCATGGTATCCTGATCCTAGCCATCCCCAGTAATATACTACCATGCTATCCTGATCCTAGCCATCCCCAGTAATATACTGCCATGCTATCCTGATCCTAGCCATCCCCAGTGATATACTACCATGCTATCCTGATCCTAGCCATCCCCAGTAATATACTACCATGCTATCCTGATCCTAGCCATCCCCAGTGATATACTACCATGCTATCCTGATCCTAGCAATCCCAGTAATATACTGCCATGGTATCCTGATCCTAGCCATCCCAGTAATATACTGCCATGGTATCCTAATCCTAGCCATCCCAGTAATATACTGCCATGTTATCCTGATCCTAGCCATCCCCAGTAATATACTGCCATGTTATCTTGATCCTAGCCATCCCAGTAATATACTGCCATGTTATCTTGATCCTAGCCATCCCAGTAATATACTGCCATGGTATCCTAATCCTAGCCATCCCAGTAATATACTGCCATGTTATCCTGATCCTAGCCATCCCCAGTAATATACTGCCATGTTATCTTGATCCTAGCCATCCCCAGTGATATACTGCCATGGTATCCTGATCCTAGCCATCCCAGTAATATACTGCCATGGTATCCTAATCCTAGCCATCCCAGTAATATACTGCCATGTTATCCTGATCCTAGTAATATACTGCCATGTTATCCTGATCCTAGCCATCCCCAGTAATATACTACCATGCTTTCCTGATCCTAGCCATCCCAGTAATATACTGCCATGTTATCCTGATCCTAGCCATCCCCAGTAATATACTACCATGCTATCCTGATCCTAGCCATCCCCAGTAATATACTGCCATGCAATCCTGATCCTAGCCATCCCCAGTGATATACTACCATGCTATCCTGATCCTAGCCATCCCCAGTAATATACTGCCATGTTATCCTTATCCTAGCCATCCCCAGTAATATACTACCATGCTATCCTGATCCTAGCCATCCCCAGTGATATACTACCATGCTATCCTGATCCTAGCAATCCCAGTAATATACTGCCATGTTATCCTGATACTAGCCATCCCCAGTAATATACTACCATGCTATCCTGATCCTAGCCATCCCCAGTGATATACTACCATGCTATCCTGATCCTAGCAATCCCAGTAATATACTGCCATGTTATCCTGATACTAGCCATCCCCAGTAATATACTACCATGCTATCCTGATCCTAGCCATCCCAGTAATATACTGCCATGTTATCCTGATCCTAGCCATCCCCAGTGATATACAGCCATGCTATCCTGATCCTAGCCATCCCCAGTGATATACAGCCATGTTATCCTGATCCTAGCCATCCCCAGTGATACACTGCCATGTTATCCTGATCCTAGCAATCCCAGTAATATACTGCCATGTTATCCTGATACTAGCCATCCCCAGTAATATACTGCCATGTTATCCTGATCCTAGCCATCCCCAGTAATATACTGCCATGTTATCCTGATCCTAGTAATATACTGCCATGTTATCCTGATCCTAGCCATCCCCAGTAATATACTACCATGCTATCCTGATCCTAGCCATCCCCAGTGATATACTGCCATGTTATCCTTATCCTAGCCCTCCTAATAGTTTTCTTCTCATCTAAATTTATTCAACTTTCACGGCTGAATGTATCAGATTAAACTTCTAGTATTTAATGATTGGGTTTCACCTCATCAAGCTCTTCTGTATGATCACCATCAGTTAGTGAAATTAAAAAGGTGTGTGCGTGTGAGAGATTTGAGGAAGATGTAATGATAGACTCATCATTATATCTCTAGCTACAGCTATTAGCAGCTCGTATTAAAGCCATGATCAGGGATGTGTAGCTCTTCAGAGGAGGAGCTAAATTACAGACTGCAATAGAGGAGATAAGTTCTGGAGATTGTTCCTGGAGGATCATACCTCTCTACCAAAACAATGGCTCTGAGTCATGTGTGTTTTTGAAATGTCAAATCCCAGCTAGCACATAACGTTCTGAGAACCATCTGTTTCTTAGAGCTTGGTGAGAGTGTGGTTGTCCTATGGTTATTTTGTATACGACCTTCCGACAATGTTCTGGGAATGGTGCAGGAAAGTTGCTTGGCTTTGGAACATTCTCAGCACATTTATTAAGGAACTTGACAAAAATAACGTTATTTTCTAGGTATTTCATTACTTTAAGAACGTTAAGAAACAACGTACTTCTGTGGTAATATTATTACTTCAGCATAACGTTTCCTAATGGTTCTATTTAAAGTCATGTTCTCAAATTGTTCTGAGAACGTTAAGAAAACTTCAGTAATGTTCAGAGAATGTTCTAAGAATGTTATTTAAGAGCGTCTGCTAAATGACTAAAATGTAAATGTAATTTAAAAACATACATTTCGTTATCAGCATCAACAAAACTCTATCCTCTATCTTGTTAAGTGTTTTCAGGTGTGTTGGCCACGCCCGTTACTTGGCCACACCTGGTCTTAATGAGTGCTTGTTTCCTTTGAAATGGGGTCTGTGTGAATAGACTAAAAATAACAGCTTCGTATGAGTTTAAAATAAACATGGCATGTTAGCTTCATCCTGGTGGTGCAGTGGACTAATTCCATGCATAGAGAACAGAAGATCATATGTTCCATTTTCACTGTGGTGCCACAAATTAAAAAGTGCCACATGATTAATGCCAAAGTAACCGTCACATAACCGATAATTTTCCGTTCTCAGAACGTTAATAAAACCTCAGGAAACCTTTCAGGGAACCAGAGTAAAACGTTCTCAGAACCTCACTGGAACCTAAAAATGTACATTCCCTGAACAGGCAAAATTTTCACTTCTGTTCTCAAAACATTAAAAAGACTCAGTTTTATCAGTCAGAAAATGTATGGCTTCATTACCAGAACCAATGGGAAACCAAAAACGTATGTTCCCACAACTTCCAAACAACCAAATATGCTAGCTGGGAAGTGGCCTGAACAATATTTTGAGGGAGCTAACTTTTCTATTTACCAGATTGACAGAGTTATGTATTGGCTCACCCTGATCGTTTCATGAATAATCTAAAAACTATTTTTATCATGGTTTGATTATTAATGTAATGTCTACAATAATTCACAATGTTTAACACTGTGCAACCATAATACTTTGACAAACAGGTTGGTCCAAACAAGTATTGTAATTGGTTGAGAAGCGTGCAATAAATATATATATATATATAATCTGTCTGTAAACAATTGTTGGAAAAATTACTTGTGTCATGCACAAAGTAGATGTCCTAACCGACTTGCTAAAACTATAGTTTGTTAACAAGAAATGTGTGGAGTGGTTGAAAAACGAGTTTCAATGACTTCAACCTAAGTGTATGTAAACTTCAGCTGTATGTTTACAGCGGGTAGGACTATGATGCAAAAATTGGCTACTTGTTTTGTATCTTAGAAACCACTGTCTCATCAGCCAGGCAACTCATTAACTTGATCTCACTGTAAAAATCGTCTGTAAAAATACAAATTGTCACCATAACACTGACTATTTACTTCTATCACCCACTATGACGCTATGCAAGCTCTTTCCTCTTTCTAGTTAATGTTAGCGAACTACACAGCTAACACAATCACTTCAAACTGAACCCGGAGAGACAGGAAACCAGCTGCATTTCCTTTGAGCTGTTATTCTATTGCCACGTCTTTGTATATATCCAGAAACATTATGCTGTTGCATGGTTTCGCCAGTATGTCGTCCTGACATGTTAATATAGTCCGGTGGAGAGCGCTATTCAAACTTGAAACAATGCTGCAAAGGTCGGAGGCAGACGGCAACTTTTGTACCTCGTTGTTGCAAACCCCTAATGCTAACTAGGCAAGTCATTTAAGAACACATTATTATTTTCAATGACGGCCTAGGAACAGTGGGTTACCTGCCTTGTTCAGGAGCAGAACGACAGATTCTTTACCTTGTCAGCTCGGAGATTCGATCTTGCAACCTTTCGGTTACTAGTCCAACTCTCTAACCACTAGGCTCCCTGCCGCCCAGTAATTACATTTTCTGTATATTTGGTCCGGCAGTAGGCTACAAGTATAGCCTGTAGTGTATTTCTGCTTGGTGAGCAAGATGATCGAGGCACTAAATTCAGCACCACGGACAGCGCTATCACTGTCAGCAGAAGCACTAGCTGTGCCTGCCCATAGCAACCCGCCAGAACAAACGGTGCCAATCGAACTAACGACCTGAGGGTTTGGCTGGTAACGATGCCAAGTATCTACGGTACTCGCGACAACAGCAACACAGCCGTGCAAAAAAAAAGAAGAAGTAGTTTAACACGCCCTCTCGTGTATAAACCTCTATTCTGCTCTCCTCTTCACCCTCCAGTGCGGACGGTGAGTTCGCCGTGACCCACATGACCAAGGCCCATCTGTTCCACAATGGGAAGGTGCGCTGGGTTCCCCCTGCCATCTATAAGTCCTCCTGTTCTATAGACGTTACCTTCTTCCCTTTCGACCAGCAGAATTGTAAGATGAAGTTTGGCTCTTGGACCTACGACAAGGCTAAAATAGACCTGGAACGCTTCGAGGTATGGGGATGTATCAAATCAAATCAAATCAAGCAATGTTGTAAATGTGTTGTACAAGATGTGAATGACGTGGATAACGTGTGTATGCACAGTGTTTATTTGTTGAACAGATCTTGAACCAGGCTACTGTATATGTTCTTGCTAACTCCATTGCTGTCTGGGAGCTAGCTTTCTATCCAATTGGCGACAGATTTTCATGTTAATATTCTAGAATCCGCATAAAGAAAATAGGACCATTTTCCCCACCAGTGGTGTTTCCACCAAACAGAAAGTCGATTACAATCAGTGCGTGATGATGTAGTGCACACAAAATGTACTTTTCCCATTTAAGTTTTCCAAGTACCAAATAAACATTTAAAGTTCAATGTGTTTCCATCGCATTTTATAAGGGGCAATTTTGTCACAAAAAAAACTGTTTCGTAAAATAGCAAATGTGCCTACTCTGGTCTCTGCTCTAGCCAACAGCTCGCAGACACAGTGCGGGTAGGCTGGTATACATGATGACGTTATTATGGATAAGCGCATAAGAACATGTTCATTTGTCGAATGGCAGTCAAGCAATCGATCATCATGTAACCACAATACCACATTCAATACTTATTGGAAAGGAGCATCAAAGATCACCGCGCACTTTCACCACCCAGTGAAGTTCATCATTATTATTATTGTCATTATTTCATCTGTAGCCTAATAAATTGCATTCTTTCTCGAGTCAATAGTGGCAGGACCATACCATTTATAAATCACACACACAATATCATCGCGTGACTCCCAAGTTTCCTTTCGATACGATGGTTATTATATCAATATTTGCGCATAAAGGCTTTTTCCACCGCCATGTCTCACATACTACATTTTACCGACACAAAGGAAAGGTATTTTATGTGCAAATATAATAACCATCGTATCAAAGTAAACTTGCAGTCACGAGATGACACGTGTGGTTCTCCCACTACGACTCGTCGGGAAAGTATACCGTTTATTGGGCTACAAATGAAATAAGTTACGGTCAATTTGACAAGGTGGTGAAAGTGCACAGTGATGAGCTTGATGATCCTTTCCAATACAAATCGAGGGTCTTATTCTGGTGACATCATCATCGATGCTTGGCTGCCGATTGACAAACCTCGCTCTTGTGTCAATAATCATCTCAACGTGAAGGATATACCTAGAGGTGGAAAAAGTACCCAATTGTCATACTTGAGTAAATGTAAAGATTCCCTTTTTAATAGAAAATGACTCAAGTAAAGCGACAGTCACCTAGTTAAACACTACTTGAGTAAAAGTCTAAAAGTTTTTGGTTTTAAATATTCAAAATGGGGAAATGGGAAGGGGTCTGAATACTTTCCCAAAGCAGTGTACTTAAGTAACAAAATTAAATGTAATTGCTAAAATACTTAAGAATCAAAGTAAAAGTATAAATCATTCCTTATATTAAGCAAACCAGATGGCACGATTTTACTGATAGCCAGGGGCACACTCCAATACTCAGACATAATTTACAAATGAAGAATTTGTGTTTAGTGAGTTCGCCAGATCAGGGGCAGCAGGGATGATTCTCTTGATAAGTGCATGAATTCTGACAATTGTCCTGTCCTGCTAATAAGCATTCAAAATGTAACGAATACTTTTGGGCGTAAAGGAAAATGTATTGAGTAAAAAGTACATAACATTTTCTTTAGTTGTCAAAAATATAAATAGTAAACTACAAATACCCCCCCAAAAAACAACTTAAGTAGTACTTTAAAGTATTTTTACCAAAGTACTTTACACCACTGTCTTCACTCGCACTCTATCTGCTCTCTAACCGCAAAATGTATTTGTATGTGCAATACGTCATCACGCACAGCCTTTTATCCGCAGCAAATCAAACAGATCTGGTGGGAAAATGTGTACATTTGCATGAAAATCTGTCGCCAATTGACTGGAAACGTGGCTAGTGTCAAGACACACAGAGAGCAGAATCACACTGGCACCAGACAAGTGTGACAAAGGAACACTTAAGAGCATATCCATCCCCTTAGAACACGACGGACCCGAACCACTATATTTAAATACACTATGATATAAGCTTATAGATGACTTGTGAAGCATCTATGTAGTTCTCGTGAAGCCATGTGAGGTCTTTATAGAGTGGGACGGTTGATCTCTATCCCCTAGAACACTGTGGACCTGAACAACTACTGGGAGAGTGGAGAGTGGGCCATCATCAACGCAGTGGGAACATACAACACCAAGAAGTACGACTGCTGTCATGAGATCTACCCTGATATCACCTACTTCTTCATCATCAGACGGCTGCCTCTCTTCTACACCATCAACCTGATCATTCCCTGTCTGCTCATCTCCTGTCTGACAGTCCTGGTCTTCTATCTCCCCTCAGGTAGGTCCTAGTCTCCCATCTCCCCTCAGGTAGGTCCTAGTCTTCTATCTCCCCTCAGGCAGGTCCTAGTCTTCTATCTCCCCTCAGGCAGGTCCTGGTCTTCTATCTCCCCTCAGGTAGGTCCTAGTCTTCTATCTCCCCTCAGGTAGGTCCTGGTCTTCTATCTCCCCTCAGGTAGGTCCTAGTCTCCCCTCAGGTAGGTCCTAGTCTTCTATCTCCCCTCAGGTAGGTCCTAGTCTTCTATCTCCCCTCAGGTAGGTCCTAGTCTTCTATCTCCCCTCAGGTAGGTCCTGGTCTTCTATCTCCCCTCAGGTAGGTCCTAGTCTCCCCTCAGGTAGGTCCTAGTTTTCTATCTCCCCTCAGGTAGGTCCTAGTCTTTTATCTCCCCTCAGGTAGGTCCTAGTCTCCCATCTCCCCTCAGGTAGGTCCTAGTCTCCCCTCAGGTAGGTCCTAGTCTCCCCTCAGGTAGGTCCTAGTCTCCCATCTCCCCTCAGGTAAGTAGATTAACAGAGAATGTTCGGAATGTTACCGGTGTAAACGGCTGGCTAGTTAGAGGTAAAGCTAGTAGCGTTTCAATTGGTGCCATCACTCACTCAGAACGTGAAGTATTTGTTGTTTTCCTTGCTCTACAAGAGCCACTGCTTTTTTGGAGCAATAACTAATGATGCGTTGTTGGTGACTGTTGTTTGATGTGTTCAGAGGGTCCCTGGTTCGAGCCCAGGTTTGGGCAAGAGAGACATAAGCAATACTGTTTCAATTTTTAGCTAACGTCCCCATCTAGTGGAGGTTTTGGAACATCACAGGTTGATACAACTGAAAATAGTCCAGATTTCACATACATATTGTATATATATATATTTTTATGCTAGTAAAAGTTACAAAAATTCAATAAAATGTTAAATGAAATTAACAAAACAAATAAATTTCTCAAAGTTGACGATTCACAACGGACCGAAATTAAAACGCAAACACATCTTTTGTCAACCAAACATGACGTAATATATTTCAGCATCCATACTGCATGCAAGCAGAAAAAACGGTATTTTCCAAAGCAAATTAAATCCAAGTTCAAAAACACTATGCCCTATCATAGATGAACATCAACTGAAAAAAATGTACATACTATTTTAGTCAATCAGTAAAGCTACAGACAGTTTAGATAGCACTGGGAGAAGAATGGGAGACAAGGGGTCATTCCTGCAGGACCTGAATCTCAATACCAGAGGCTTTTCTTTAAGTTCTATCCAGAGAACAAAACAGCAGAAAACACATCAGACAACATAACAGACCATTCATTCATTCTATAGAAAACCTCAAAGATGAAATTGTTGAAACAGGGTTTAATATGGACAAGATGATTTATGTCAAAGGACTATTTATGACCTGATTCCATTGCAGTTGACAGATCTGAAGGACAGAATGTGTGAATGTAATTTATGGTTTGCTCCAATTGGCCTATGGATGGATTGGTGCCCTCGTCAATATTAGAAATAGATCTATCAAGTCTTTTAGATCTGTGAACATTGAAGGTGTGGAAGCTAGGGACCTAAATGGAACTAAAAAGGAACCAATCCCTGTGATTCTCACCTGCTGGTGGGCGGTTCTTCCTGGTTTTGTAAATAGTACCTATGGCAACCATGATGGTCTGTGCCACAAAGACAACTATGTCGATGGACAACTGGACACTGTTTCTGGTACCTGGACAATAGGACAGACAGTGATCAAACACAAACCTTGAGGTCTTAATACACATAAACTATGTTTTAAGTGAGAAGTAGGGAAGGTCTGAAGCTGAAGATGTAAAGCAAGGTTTGTATAGAGGATGCTAATTACCAATGGTCTTTTATCCATGTATAATGTTCATGAGATGAAAAAACTTCCCCTCTGAATTTAATCATTTCTAGTTGTGCATAAATTAAGACTTTGGTCGTTCAGACTAAATAACATCTTACTAAGTGCACCTGGAGAAGTGGGATTTGGCATCACAGAGGGAGCAGGACTTGGGCCTGTTGGTCACGTTAGAAAATGGGGGAATATCAGTGTTGGCTGGTGGCACTTAAAATTAGAAGATGGGCTCACAGTAATGGCTGGAACGGAATAAATGGAATGGTATCAAACACATTAAACATGTGGTTTCCATGGTGATACCATTCCATTCCAGTCAGTATTATGAGCCTGTCCTCCCCTCACCACCCTTCTCTGGAATACAGACAACCAACATGCAGTCAAAAAAGGCTGATTTATAACTACTTGATGAAATGGTATCGATATCTATGTGATAGTGTCTACCTGAGAATGTGGAGGTGAAGTCCAGGAAGGTCTTCACTTTCTCCCTGGTTCTCCGCCTGACAACTCCACTTCCTGTTGTTGTCCTTCCTCTGGAGAGTCACAGTCAGAGTGATGTCACAGTCAAAGTGATGTCAGAGTGATGTCACAGTCAGAGTGATGTCACAGTCAGAGTGATGTCACAGTCAGTGGTCTTTGTGAGCTGGTATCCGGAGTCTCCCTGCAGCTCAGTACCTGTCTCATCCACCCAGCTCAGACTATCATGTAAGAAACAGCTTCCAGTTCCAGCCCAGATGGTCTGAAAGCACCTTAAGGTCACTGGTCATATACCAGTAGGAGTCACTGTTCAGGCAGGAATCATTTGACTGTGGCTTCACATTATATTTCAATATAGGTAGGTATGTCTTTATTTAGGTTGATGGCCTGACATTTCAACAATGACATTGATTCAAATATACAATTTTACTGTCAACATTGAAACAAGTTCAAATAAACTATAACTAAACAAATATGATATTCAACATAATTCCAAACCACCTGATATGTACAGTTGAAGTCGGAAGTTAACATGCACTTAGGTTGGAGTCATTAAAACTCGTTTTTCAACCACTCCACAAATGTTTTGTTAACAAACTAACAAAAAAGTTTTTCTTCTAACTAAATGTGTGAAAAGCCTAATCCTTTACTGTAAATAGATCATTTGTGGTTAAACTGAAATACTACTTATGAACATTTCTCTCTGCCCAACATTAGAAAAACAGAAGTGGTCTAAGCTGAAGGACCAGTGTTGCTGACGTGTGTGTGTGTGTGTGTATGTGTGTGTGTGTGTGTGTGTGTGTGTGTGTGTGTGTGTGTGTGTGTGTGTGTGTGTGTGTGTGTGTGTGTGTGTGTGTGTGTGTGTGTGTTTGTTTTGGGGGGGTTGGATTGGGAGCAAAAAATACACATTTCCATTTTCTGCAAGATAATAAATAAAGTCTGTTTGTTTCTTCTTCTCTTTCTCCTCGTTGTTTCAGACTGTGGAGAGAAGATCACTCTGTGTATCTCCGTCCTCCTCTCCCTCACCGTCTTCCTGCTCCTCATCACAGAGATCATCCCTTCCACCTCCCTGGTCATCCCTCTGATCGGAGAGTACCTCCTCTTCACCATGATCTTCGTCACTCTCTCCATCGTCATCACCGTGTTTGTCCTCAACGTCCACCACCGCTCCCCGGGGACCCATAAGATGCCTCGCTGGGTCCACTCTGTCTTCCTGGACCTGATCCCCAGGTGGCTGTTCATGAGGCGGCCTGCGCCAGATGGACGGAGACGCAGGTTGTTGATGCTCCAGCAGGGGGCAGCGGTGGCACGGCACCAGGGACGGACCATCACCGCCAGACCAGCAGGTTAGATGCTGATAATGATGAGGACCACATGAGAAATAAGTCCCTAGAGTCTGTGTGCATCCCAAATGGCACCATGTTTCCTCTATACTGCCCTGACCAGGACAAATGGCACCATGTTCCCTATATGCTTCCCTGACCAGAACAAATGGCACCATGTTCCCTCTATACTGCCCTGACCAGGACAAATGGCACCATGTTCCCTATATGCTTCCCTGACCAGGAAAAATGGCACCATGTTCCCTCTATACTTCCCTGACCAGGACAAATGGCACCATGTCCCCTATATATTTGCCTGACCAGGACAAATGGCACCATGTTCCCTCTATACTGCCCTGACCAGGACAAATGGCACCATGTTCCCTATATGCCTCCCTGACCAGGACAAATGGCACCGTGTCCCCTATATGCTTCCCTGACCAGGAAAAATGGCACCATGTTCCCTCTATACTGCCCTGACCAGGACAAATGGCACCATGTTCCCTATATACTGCCCTGACCAGGACAAATGGCACCATGTTCCCTATATACTGCCTTGACCAGGACAAATGGCACCATGTTCCCTATATACTGCCCTGACCAGGACAAATGGCACCATGTTTCCTCTGTACTGCCCTGATCAGGACAAATGGCACCATGTTTCCTCTGTACTGCCCTGACCAGGACAAATGGCACCATGTTTCCTCTTTACTTCCCTGACCAGGACAGATGACACCATGTTTCCTCTTTACTGCCCTGCCCAGGACAAATGGCACCATGTTTACTCTATACTGCCCTGACCAGGACAAATGGCACCATGTTCCCTCTTTACTGCCCTGACCAGGACAAATGGCACCATGTTTCCTCTTTACTTCCCTGACCAGGACAGATGACACGATGTTTCCTCTTTACTGTCCTGACCAGGACAAATGGCACCATGTTTCCTCTTTACTGCCCTGACCAGGACAAATGGCACCATGTTTCCTCTTTACTTCCCTGACCAGGACAAATGGCACCATATCCCTTCAATACTGAACTGACCTGGACAAATGGCACCATGTTCCCTATATGATTCCCTGACCAGGACAAATGGCACCATGTTTCCTCTATACTGCCCTGACCAGGACAAATGGCACCATGTTTCCTCTATACTGCCCTGACCAGAACAAATGGCACCATGTTCCCTATATACTGCCCTGACCAGAACAAATGGCACCATGTTTCCTCTATACTGCCCTGACCAGGACAAATGGCACCATGTTTCCTCTATACTGCCCTGACCAGGACAAATGGCACCATGTTTCCTCTTTACTGCCCTGACCAGGACAAATGGCACCATGTTCCCTATACGTTTCCCTGACCAGGACAAATGGCACCATGTTTCCTCTATACTGCCCTGACCAGGACAAATTGTACCATGTTTCCTCTTTACTGCCCTGACCAGGACAAATGGCACCATGTTTCCTCTTTACTGCCCTGACCAGGACAAATGGCACCATGTTTCCTCTATACTGCCCTGACCAGGACAAATGGCACCATGTTTCCTCTATACTGCCCTGACCAGGACAAATGGCACAATGTTCCCTCTATACTGCACTGACCAGGACAAATGGCACCATATCCCTTCAATACTGAACTGACCAGGACAAATGGTACCATGTTCCCTATATGATTCCCTGACCAGGACAAATGGCACCATGTTTCCTATAATCTTCCCTGACCAGGACAAATGGCACCATGTTTCCTCTATACTGCCCTGACCAGGACAAATGGCACCATGTTCCCTCTATACTGCCCTGACCAGGACAAATGGCACCATATCCCTTCAATACTGAACTGACCAGGACAAATGGTACCATGTTCCCTATATGATTCCCTGACCAGGACAAATGGCACCATGTTTCCTATAATCTTCCCTGACCATGACAAATGGCACCATGTTTCCTCTATACTGCCCTAACCAGGACAAATGGCACCATGTTCCCTCTATACTGCCCTGACCAGGACAAATGGCACCATGCTTCCTATATGCTTCCCTGACCAGGACAAATGGCACCATATCCCTTCAATACTGAACTGACCAGGACAAATGGCACCATGTTCCTTATATACTGCCCTGAACAGGACAAATGGCACCATGTTTCCTCTATACTGCCCTGACCAGGAAAAATGGCACCATATCCCTTCAATACTGAACTGACCAGGACAAATGGCACCATGTTCCTTATATACTGCCCTGACCAGGACAAATGGCACCATGTTTCCTATATGCTTCCCTGACCAGGATAAATGGCACCATGTTCCCTCTATACTGCCCTGACCAGGACAAATGGCACCATGTTTCCTCTATACTGCCCTGACCAGGATAAATGGCACCATGTTCCCTCTATACTGCCCTGACCAGGACAAATGGCACCATGTTCCCTCTATACTGCCCTGACCAGGACAAATGGCACCATGTTTCCTCTATACTGCCCTGACCAGGATAAATGGCACCATGTTCCCTCTATACTTCCCTGACCAGGACAAATGGCACCATGTTTCCTCTATACTGCCCTGACCAGGACAAATGGCACCATGTTCCCTCTATACTGCCCTGACCAGGATAAATGGCACCATGTTTCCTCTATACTGCCCTGACCAGGATAAATGGCATCATGTTCCCTCTATACTTCCCTGACCATGACAAATGGCACCATGTTTCCTATATGCTTCCCTGACCAGGATAAATGGCACCATGTTCCCTCTATACTGCCCTGACCAGGACAAATGGCACCATGTTTCCTATATGCTTCCCTGACCAGGATAAATGGCACCATGTTCCCTCTATACTGCCCTGACCAGGACAAATGGCACCATGTTTCCTCTATACTGCCCTGACCAGGATAAATGGCACCATGTTCCCTCTATACTGCCCTGACCAGGACAAATGGCACCATGTTCCCTATATACTGCCCTGACCAGGACAAATGGCACCATGTTTCCTCTATACTGCCCTGACCAGGATAAATGGCACCATGTTCCCTCTATACTTCCCTGACCAGGACAAATGGCACCATGTTTCCTCTATACTGCCCTGACCAGGACAAATGGCACCATGTTCCCTCTATACTGCCCTGACCAGGATAAATGGCACCATGTTTCCTCTATACTGCCCTGACCAGGATAAATGGCATCATGTTCCCTCTATACTTCCCTGACCATGACAAATGGCACCATGTTTCCTATATGCTTCCCTGACCAGGATAAATGGCACCATGTTCCCTCTATACTGCCCTGACCAGGATAAATGGCACCATGTTTCCTCTATACTTCCCTGACCAGGACGTATCACCACCACCACTACCAGACTACCAGATGAATTTCTTTACATTTTTAACCAGAAAGTCCCATTGAAGTCAGACAACCTTTTTCCTAAGTGAAACCTGGGTCCATATCCACAAAGAGCCTCTTTACTCTTAAGAGTCCCACCTAATGGACAGATATTTAGGAGACCTCATGAGCTGTCCTCACCAGTTCAGAGTTGAGGCCTAATTCATAGTATATGCCTAAGTACTTATAAACACTAGGATAATACATAGTTTCTTTAAATTTTTCCATGAACCTAAATCATGTTATTTCAAGTTGTCCCTTTGGAGCACATGCTAAAGCGATTTAGACGAGATGAACGGGAGTGATCAGCACGCCGGATAAAGAAATCACAGGCCGCAGGGCTTTTGTTTTTTTTCAATTCATCGGTTCATGGACTCTACAAGGTGTTGAAAGTATTCCACAGGGATGCTGGCCATGTTGACTCCAATGCTTCCCACAGTTGTGTCAAGTTGGCTGGATGTCCTTTGGACAGTGGACCATTTTTGATACATGAAACCCATCATTGTTGCAGTTCATGACACAAACCGGTGCGCCTGGTACCTACTACCATACCCTGTTCAAAGGCACTTCAATCTTTTGTCAAAGGATTCTCAGACCATGAGATACAAAATTATCTGGTCTGATGAAACCAAGACCTGGATGCCAAGCGTCACGTCTGGAGGAGACCTGGCACCATCCCTACGGTGAAGCATGGTGCTGGCAGCATCATGCTGTAGGGATGTTTTTCAGCGATATGAACTGGGAGACTAGTTAGGATCAAGGGAAAGATGACCAGAGCAAAGTACAAAGAGATCCTTGATGAAAACCTACTCCAGAGCACCCAGGACTTCAGACTGGGGTGAAGGTTCACCTTCCAACAGGACAATGACCCTAAACGCAGGAGTGGCTTTGGGACAAGTCTCTGAATGTCCTTGAGTGGCCCAGCCAGAGCCCGGACTTGAACCCGATCGAACATCTCTTGAGAGACCTGAAAATAACCATGCAGCGACGCTCCCCATCCAACCTAACAGAGCTTGAGAGGATCTGCAGAGAAGAATGGGAAAAATTACTTTAATCGCTGTCAAAGGTGCTTCAACAAAGTACTGAGTAAAGGGTCTGAATAGCCGTAAGAAGTTGTCATATTTCAATTTTTAAAAAATATATAAATTATCAAATAGTCTTGTTTGCTTTGTCATTATGGGGATTTTGCTTTGTGGTGATTTTGTTTTGGCGGCAGCGTAGCCTAGTGGTTAGAGCATTGGACTAGTAACAGAAAGGTTGAAAGTTCAAATCCCTGAGCTGACAAGGTACAAATATGTTGTTCTGCCCCTGAACAAGGCAGTTAACCCACTGTTCCTAGGCTGTCATTGTAAATAGGAATTTGTTCTTAACTGACTTGCCTAGTTAAATTAAGGTAAAAATGTATGAGGATTGATAACGTAACAAGTGGAAAAAGTCCAAAAGTCACTTTCCGAAGACACTGTATATATATACACTGCTCAAAAAAATAAAGGGAACACTTAAACAACACAATGTAACTCCAAGTCAATCACACTTCTGTGAAATCAAACTGTCCACTTAGGAAGCAACACTGATTGACAATAAATTTCACATGCTGTTGTGCAAATGGAATAGACAACAGGTGGAAATTATAGGCAATTAGCAAGACACCCCCAATAAAGGAGTGGTTCTGCAGGTGGTGACCACAGACCACTTCTCAGTTCCTATGCTTCCTGCCTGATGTTTTGGTCACTTTTGAATGCTGCCGGTGCTTTCACTCTAGTGGTAGCATGAGACGGAGTCTACAACCCACACAAGTGGCTCAGGTAGTGCAGCTCATCCAGGATGGCACATCAATGTGAGCTGTGGCAAGAAGGTTTGCTGTGTCTGTCAGCGTAGTGTCCAGAGCATGGAGGCGCTACCAGGAGACAGGCCAGTACATCAGGAGAAGTGGAGGAGGCCGTAGGAGGGCAACAACCCAGCAGCAGGACCGCTACCTCCGCCTTTGTGCAAGGAGGAGCACTGCCAGAGCCCTGCAAAATGACCTCCAGCAGGCCACAAATGTGCATGTGTCTGCTCAAACGGTCAGAAACAGACTCCATGAGGGTGGTATGAGGGCCCGACGTCCACAGGTGGGGGTTGTGCTTACAGCCCAACACCGTGCAGGACGTTTGGCATTTGCCAGAGAACACCAAGATTGGCAAATTCGCCACTGGCGCCCTGTGCTCTTCACAGATGAAAGCAGGTTCACACTGAGCACATGAGCACATGTGACAGACGTGACAGAGTCTGGAGACGCCGTGGAGAACGTTCTGCTGCCTGCAACATCCTCCAGCATGACCGGTTTGGCGGTGGGTCAGTCATGGTGTGGGGTGGCATTTCTTTGTGGGGCCGCACAGCCCTCCATGTGCTCGCCAGAGGTAGCCTGACTGCCATTAGGTAGCGAGATGAGATCCTCAGACCCCTTGTGAGACCATATGCTGACACATGCACATTATTTATCATTACATAAATTATCCTAACATCTACTCTGAGCTGGGAGTTTCTTTTTTGTCTTGAAACCGGTTTTAACAGGATTCCTAAGAACCTTTTCTGAGATGCTTTGTGGATACATGCCCAGGTAGCAATAAGGACCACAATGGAAATAAATCGGTGGATTGAGTTTTTCATATATTTTTTTCCCCTCCTGATTTTAATCTATATATGTTGTATGTACTCCCATAGAAGAGACAACTATTTGGGGCCCTTTCCCAACCACAGATTAATCCCAGTCTTCCACTAACAACCACTCTCAGTGAACATGTCTTTAAAGTCCAAGACTAGAAAATCTGTGTCCTGGAAACCAGCCCTATATATATTTCAAATTTCTCAAATTGATTTCCTTCTTTCTCCCAGGCCTAGGCCCTCCTCCCTTCCTCAGCACCTCAGCCAGCTGGCTCCGGGACGGAGGAGGGACAACGGAGGACCTCCAAAGACGGACCCCCTGTTATGAGGACCTTGAGCTGGGGGAGCTGACGTCTTACTTTTCCTTCCGTCCTCCGTCACCCAGACCTCCGGGCTCCACTCCTCCACCCCAACAGAATCATCCACACCCAGGGGCAGGGCAGCCCCATAACCGCCTGGATGGAGGGGTTGAAGGAGGAGGAGGGGTGAATAGAAGGGTTAACCCGACCCAGCGACCGGCTAACTTGGTGTCAGACTCTAGAGGGATAGAGTTCCCTTTGTCTCCCAGCGTGATACGTGCTCTGGAGGGACTGCAGTATATCGCAGACCACCTGAGGGCAGAGGATGCTGACTTTAGTGTGAGTATTTATGACGTAGTATCCAGAGGGAGTGGTTATGGTGTAACTCAACTTGGAACAGACTTTAGTGCGAGTGGTTATGGCATACAGATCCTTTGTATTCCAGTAAAAGGATCTTTCCATTGCTGAAATGCCAAGTATCTACAATGACTATATAGTATACCCAGTATACCATTTGGTAGTGCCGGTACACCGGTATACTGGTTATGACAGGCATACAGTAACACAGATAAACAGGGTAGTATTTGTAGCTCTAATATTGCACATAGCTGCTATTTTTTTTGGTCGAACATTCAATTACAAAGATTGTTCAACTTAAACCATCACGATCATTGCACTAAATCCAACTAAAAGTGTTACCATTCATTCATGTCTCTCTCTCATCTCACTCTCCCTCCAGGTGAAGGAAGACTGGAAGTACGTTGCCATGGTGATCGACCGGATCTTCCTGTGGATGTTTATCATTGTGTGTCTCCTAGGAACCATTGGACTCTTCCTCCCTCCCTGGCTGGCTGGCATGATATAGGACCTGTACCCTTCCTCCATCCCTGGCTGGCCAGCATGATATAGGACCTGGACTCTTCCTCCATCCCTGGCTGGCCAGCATGATATAGGGCCTGGACTCTTCCTCCATCCCTGGCTGGCTAGCATGATATAGGACCTGGACTCTTCCTCCCTACCTGGCTGGCCAGCATGATATAGGACCTGGACTCTTCCTCCCTACCTGGCTGGCCAGCATGATATAGGACCTGGACTCTTCCTTCCTACCTGGCTGGCTGGCCAGCATGATATAGGACCTGGACTCTTCCTCCATCCCTGGCTGGCCAGCATGATATAGGACCTGTACTCTTCCTCCCTCCCTGGCTGGCCAGCATGATATAGGACCTGGACTCTTCCTCCCTACCTGGCTGGCTGGCATGATATAGGGCCTGGACTCTTCCTCCCTACCTGGCTGGCCAGCATGATATAGGATCTGGACTCTTCCTTCCTACCTGGCTGG
The DNA here is from genome assembly GCF_016432855.1 of Salvelinus namaycush. Classification (NCBI taxonomy): domain Eukaryota; kingdom Metazoa; phylum Chordata; class Actinopteri; order Salmoniformes; family Salmonidae; genus Salvelinus; species Salvelinus namaycush. The sequence goes on from NC_052335.1 coordinate 37,436,083, forward strand.
CCAGCATGATATAGGACCTGTACTCTTCCTCCCTACCTGGCTGGCCAGCATGATATAGGATCTGGACTCTTCCTTCCTACCTGGCTGGCCAGCATGATATAGGACCTGGACTCTTCCTCCCTACCTGGCTGGCCAGCATGATATAGGATCTGGACTCTTCCTTCCTACCTGGCTGGCCAGCATGATATAGGATCTGAACTCTTCCTTCCTACCTGGCTGGCCAGCATGATATAGGATCTGGACTCTTCCTCCATCCCTGGCTGGCCAGCATGATATAGGATCTGGATTCTTCCTCCCTCCCTGGCTGGCTGGCCAGCATGATATAGGACCTGGACTCTTCCTTCCTACCTGGCTGGCTGGCCAGCATGATATAGGATCTGGACTCTTCCTTCCTACCTGGCTGGCTGCCCAGCATGATATAGGATCTGGACTCTTCCTCCCTCCCTGGCTGGCCAGCATGATATAGGACCAGGGGTCTGGGCCTGAGATCTACCATGCCTGGCACAAGACTGGCTGGCGTCACCTAGGGCCTGTAGACCTATCCTCTACCTTCTGCCCCTGGAGCAGGCTGGCACAGTGGAACTAGCACTACGGTGTGCAGTAATTTGAACCACTAGGTTTTTTTTTTTGTTGCAGAAAATGATGGTTTAGGAAGACGATTAACTGTTACGGAACATCGTATCCAAGCAGGCAGAGGACCGCCGGGCACAGTAACAGTGCAAAAGCGCTCTCTAGCGGAAGCTTTCTGTTCCACATAGGAATAAACAGAACTGAGGAAGTAACTAGATGAATGACTGGCACTACCAATGTACTGCTTCATATTGGAGAAGCAATGACTTGTGGGTGAATGCTATCCAATGAGGTGACGGTCTGCTTTTTACCTTCGAAGGACAAATACGTTGCATGCTCTACTACCGGGGAGAGGAAAAATACTAATTTGATAATATGAACACTGAATCAGTTTGCATTGCAAAGCAGACATATTTATATTGCCTTGAGCTGCTGCAGCTCTCTGATACTGCTGCTGCCATAACAATATCAAAAACATGCTGCTGTGGTAATAAATACTGTAGAAATAGAAACGCATGTTTTGGGAATTTGGGAATCGATAGGAATGAAAATGTTAGATTTTAGTAACCGATTTAACGTTTGCACCAAGAGTACTGATTTGAAGTCTATACATTGGCCTCATGTAAGAAAACGGGAACATCCTGAACCAAAAAATATTTGTTAATACCACAATTACGACACAAATTATAATTTTTGTAACGTTGGGACTATAATGTTCTACTGAATATTAAAGTTTTCACAGCCTTGATCTCAGAACAGTTTTGATGTGACTTCGTCTTCCATGACCCAGTAAGGCCGTCACCTTAAAGGTAGCCCAAGTACAGAGTAGCAAAAATCCTGAGACATGTGTAAATCAGTTTTATAAGGGGGGTGCAATCGCAGTTAGATAGTAGTTTATGGCTCTGAAATGTCAATCTGTGTTCAGCCATGAGGTTCATCTTAATTAGATATGTTAAGTTTTAAAGAAGACTGTAGCTATTTGAATACATAAATGATAGACGAATACACTATTTAGATAAAAATAGAGTCAGAACACCATCATAAAATGTATTACGATCATCAGAGTAATTATTGTCATCACTTAACAACTCTGTCACGTCACCATTTACTTTTAGATTTCTGACAGTGTGGGTGTTTTGCTTGCGTTCCATTATTGCTGGCTAGACTAGATGGTAAAGACGTGTTCTGATTGGTCCGTCTGTATTTGTTCATGCTTGTGATTGGCTTGCAGATAGCGCCAAGTTCAAATGGCTTTATGCAGATATAATTTTCTTGTTTTTCATTTTTTTCCCACTTAACATGAACTTTTTAAAAAAAAAGTATAATTTCACAGATATATGAATAACCATTTAAAGATCAATTATATGTAACTAATTCCTTTTTGACTAAAAAAAAATGTATAGTCCCCAAGGTCTTGTTTTGTCACAGTGTCTGACATGTTTATTCAAAATCGTTCCATTGTCTCTATTCATATCCACGATGATACAGCTGAATACGAGATAGCGGAAACATTAAAGGGTGCAGTATATTCAAATATTAATTTTTAAACTGGCATTTTCGTAACTTTCCTAAATTCTCTTTCGTAGCACAGACAACATACTTTTACTTATGGTAAAAAATAAAAAATACAATACTGTCAGTTGAATTTAATATACTACAAACCTGAAGTAAAAACAGAAAGGTAATGGGTATTATATCTATTTGGTCAAACTCTTAGTCTAGAAAACAAATATTACACATTCCATGAAACAACACATAAGCGAATTAATAAATCTATTGATCTGGCCAGTATTACCCAAAACATATGAAAATAACCAAGAATTAAATTAACCTGGATACCTAAACAGATAAGAGAGACTATTTAAAAAATAACCGATACAATTCAAGACACGAGATGACACAGAAATCACAACACCAATTACATAAAGGGAAAGTCATCTTTTCTGATCTTTTTAATTCAACGTAAAAGGAAACCTTGACCACTGAACTGCCAACTCACTGTGTGTGTGTGTGTGTGTGTGTGTGTGTGTGTGTGTGTGTGTGTGTGTGTGTGTGTGTGTGTGTGTGTGTGTGTGTGTGTGTGTGTGTGTGTGTGTGTCCATCCATTCAGTCGCGACACACTTGGCTCTGACCCGTCCTCCAGTTAAAACAACAGCAAAAACTGGGTGTCCTGTGGGTATTTACCCCACTATGGGGTCTCCGGTTTGGGCTTGGCCAGGTTGGCCCTGACCCTAGCCTGGTCCACAGCATCCAGAGGGGGTGTCCTGTGGGTATTTACCCCACTATGGGGTCTCCGGTTTGGGCTTGGCCAGGTTGGCCCTGACCCTAGCCTGGTCCACAGCATCCAGGAGGTTCTTCCCATCCATGGCCAGGTTGTGTGCTGCGGTCAGCATCTGTTTCTTACACTCTTCCTTCAGAGAGGTGACGGCGTTCTGCTGGGCCAGACGCATCTTACTGATCAACTCTGACATGTCGTTGTTCAACAGCTTCTGGGTGCCCTCGATCTGACCAGGGGGAGGAGAGGAGGGAGGAGAGGAGGGAGGAGAGGTGGGAGTGGGGAAGAGGAGAGGAGGGAAGAGAGGAGGGAAGAGGAGAGGAGGGAGGAGGGAAGAGAGGAGAGGAGGGAGGAGAGGAGAGGAGGGAGGAGAGGAGAGAGGAGAGGAGAGAGGAGAGAGGAGAGGAGAGGAGAGGGGGGAGAGAGGAGACAGGGAATAGTTAGTCAACTCTGACATGTAGTTGTTCAACAGCTTCTGGGTCCCCTCGATCTGATCAGGGGGGAGGAGAGGGGGAGGAGAGGAGGGAGAGAGGGAGGAGAGGAGGGAGGAGAGGAGGAGAGGAGGGATAGAGGGAGCTGGGAAGAGGAGACAGGGAATAGTTAGTCAACTCTGACATATCGTTGTTCAAATTGACCAGGGGGACAGCTGTGAGAGGAGGGGAGGAGAGGAGAGTGGATGAGATAGGGAGATAGATATTATACGACAGTCTGGACGCTGGTCTGTTTTCTGCTTAATAATATGATATATAATCACTCTTACCTCTGTCCTAATGGACTTATGGAGGGTGGGTAGAATATCATCCACACTGTGTATCAGACTCCTTAAGGTCAGCCCTACAGACTGGAGAGAGAGAAGGCAGTTGACCTTTAACCTTACAATGCAGCTGTATCCGTATAGCTACTGCATTACTACTATTGACACAGTGTTTGAAGTCAGCAGCTCCGTGTCTTACCTTGATGACGGTGATGTACTCCTCAGGCTGTAGTGTGTTCACATCGTTCTTCAGCTGCACCACCACCTGGACCAGCTCCATGACCGCCTGGTACACCTTATCATCTGAACGGTCTAGCTCTGCAGTGGGGCGGGCCTGGGCTGTAGGGGCGACCTGGGCCGTAGGTGCGGCCTGGGCCGTAGGGGCGGTCTGGGCTGTGGGGCGGGCCTGGGCCGTAGGGCCGGTGAGATGCAGGGGCTTGTCTGGAGGGGCTGGTTTTCAGAGTGGAGAGTAGGATGAGAGAGCAAGAATAAAAGGGGAGAGGGGATGAGAGAACAAGAATAAAAGGGGAGAGGGGATGAGAGAGCAAGAATAAAAGGGGAGAGGGGATAAGAGAACAGGCATAAAAGGGGAGAGGGGATAAGAGAACAGGCATAAAAGGGGAGGGGTTGAGAGAGCAAGAATAAAAGGAGAGGGGGATGAGAGAGCAAGAATAAAAAGGGGAGGGGTTGAGAGAGCAAGAATAAAAGGGGAGAGGGGATAAGAGAACATGAATAAAAGGGGAGGGGGGGATGAGAGAACATGAATAAAAGGGGAGAGGGGATGAGAGAGCAAGAATAAAAGGGGAGAGGGGATAAGAGAACAGGCATAAAATGGGAGGGGTTGAGAGAGCAAGAATAAAAGGAGAGGGGGGATGAGAGAGCAAGAATAAAAGGGGAGGGGTTGAGAGAGCAAGAATAAAAGGGGAGGGGTTGAGAGAGCAAGAATAAAAGGGGAGGGTATGAGAGAACACAAATAAAAGGGGAGGGGATGAGAGAACAGAAATAAAAGGGGAGAGGGGATGAGAGAGCAATAATAAAAGGGGAGAGGGGATGAGAGAACAAGAATAAAAGGGGAGAGGGGATGAGAGAACAGGAATAAAAGGGGAGAGGGGATGAGAGAGCAATAATAAAAGGGGAGAAGGGATGAGAGAGCAAGAATAAAAGGGGAGGGTATGAGAGAACAAGAATAAAAGGGGAGAGGGGATGAGAGAACAGGAATAAAAGGGGAGAGGGGATGAGAGAGCAATAATAAAAGGGGAGGGTAGGAGAGAACAGGAATAAAGGGGGAGGGTATGAGAGAACAGGAATAAAGGGGGAGAGGGGATGAGAGAACAGGAATAAAGGGGGAGGGTATGAGAGAACAGGAATAAAGGGGGAGAGGGTATGAGAGAACAGAAATAAAGGGGGAGGGTATGAGAGAAGGAGAGAAGCTTAAAGCTGTGTGTCTTTTAGACATTTGATGCCACCAGATATTCTATTTCTAGGATATTCTTATGGTTTACCACTCACCATGTCCAGTCTCTGGTTCTGGTAACTGCAGACAGAGAGAAAAATAAGATGATATGACAATGACTATATTAACCTGATAAAGAAAGATGGCACCGCAGTGGATAGTAGCCGTCTGATGGGCTCCTGGCCAATTCTGCTATGTTGTGTGTTTTTTTTTTATGCTGATCTTAACTTTTGGCATAATGTCTCTGCCATCATTTCCTATGACCAAAAATAGCTTCTGGACATCGGAAGAGCAATCAGTAAACTCAATTTGGATGAAAATGTCTACATCAACTTTACTGCAATTTCAAATTGCAGTAAAGTAAGTTGTGAATTGGTAAAACAATTAATTGTGACCTCATGTAAATAATTAAACCGCAACTAAAACAATAGAAAATGATAACATACAGTAACTCCATACTTAAATACCGCAGATATAATGCTTTATAACGTGTTATAAAGCATCTATTAGCCGTTATTATAACGTCTTATAATAAAGCGTAATATATGTTACACATACCAGTGGTTTGGTGGTGCCCTCCTGTCCCATGGGGCCCTGTAAAGAAACATATAGGTTCAGACTCATTTGACACAATATCAACACCGACCCACAGTTGGCCACGGACCACATGGGCCTCACATGGACCGTCAATTTACAGAACATTGAGAGTCATAGGGATGGTTACTAGGAATACGGAATGATTGTTAGGACTACTGGTTGGCTGTTAGGACCATGGGATGATTGTTAGGACTACGGAATGGTTGTTAGGACTACGGAATGGTTGTTAGGACTACGGAATGGTTGTTAGGACTACTGGTTGCTTCTTAGGACTACAAGATGGATGTTAGGTCAACGGGATGTTGTTAGGACTACACGATGGTTGTTATGGTGGACTACAAAATAGTTGTTAGGATGGACTGTGGTTTGGTGGTTTGGATGTACTACCCCCCAGACCAGGAGATGGTTGCTAGTGTGGATAGAGGGCCTGTCGTTAGGTTGGAAATGGGGCTGGTTAAGGTGGACTAGGTCTAGGGGTTTAAAGGTCGGAGGTATATTCCCCACCAGGAGTCTCTCCTCCTTGGTCAGCCACTTGTTGTTAGGGTGGTTGCTAGGGCGGGTTGCTAGGTCTAGGGGGTAAAGGTCGGAGGTATATTCCCCACCAGGAGTCTCTCCTCCTTGGTCAGCCACTTGTTGTTAGGGTGGTTGCTAGGGCGGGTTGCTAGGTCTAGGGGTTTAAAGGTCGGAGGTATATTCCCCACCAGGAGTCTCTCCTCCTTGGTCACCCACTTGTTTCTAGGGCGGGTTGCTAGGGCGGGTTGCTAGGTCTAGGGGGTAAAGGTCGGAGGTATATTCCCCACCAGGAGTCTCTCCTCCTTGGTAAGCCACTTGTTGCTAGGGCGGGTTGCTAGGGCGGGTTGCTAGGTCTAGGGGGTAAAGGTCGGAGGTATATTCCCCACCAGGAGTCTCTCTTCCTTGGTCAGCCACTTGTTGTTAGGGTGGTTGCTAGGGCGGGTTGCTAGGTCTAGGGGGTAAAGGTCGAAGGTATATTCCCCACCAGGAGTTTCTCTTTCTTGGTCAGCCACTTGTTGTCCTCCATCATCTGTTGTTTCTGTTGTCTCATCGTCTCCTGCATACGCTGTCTCTCCATCTGCCACAACCGCTGGGCGTCCTCCTTACTGGACGGCTCCACCATCAACTCTCCCTCCTGGTGGAAGGGAGACATGCACACACACACACACAGAAGCATTCACACACACACACACACACACACACACACACACACACACACACACACACACACACACACACACACACACACACACACACACACACACACACACACACACACACACACACACACACACACACACACACACACACGCAGAAACACGGACACACGGACACACACATTCACATAGTACAGAGCAAGTAATACAGTAGCCATGCAATAACACAAGGCTTTAAAGGGCAAGAACATATGACTGGGACAGTCCTCAAGACTACAACTAGATAACTAGTCTAACAGGAAGTAGACTAGAACTAGATAACTAGTCTAACAGGAAGTAGACTAGAACTAGATAACTAGTCTAACAGGAAGTAGACTAGAACTAGATAACTAGTCTAACAGGAAGTAGAATAGAACTAGATAACTAGTCTAACAGGAAGTAGACTAGAACTAGATAACTAGTCTAACAGGAAGTAGACTAGAACTAGACAACTAGTCTAACAGGAAGGGGACTAGAACTAGACAACTAGTCTAACAGGAAGGAGACTAGAACTAGACAACTAGTCTAAAAGGAAGTAGACTAGAACTAGACAACTAGTCTAACAGGAAGTAGACTAGAACTAGATAACTAGTCTAAAAGGAAGGAGACTAGAACTAGATAACTAGTTTAACAGGAAGGAGACTAGAACTAGACAACTAGTCTAACAGGAAGTAGACTAGAACTAGACAACTAGTCTAACAGGAAGGAGACTAGAACTAGATAACTAGTCTAACAGGAAGGAGACTAGAACTAGATAACTAGTCTAAAAGGAAGGAGACTAGAACTAGATAACTAGTTTAACAGGAAGGAGACTAGAACTAGACAACTAGTCTAACAGGAAGTAGACTAGAACTAGACAACTAGTCTAACAGGAAGGAGACTAGAACTAGATAACTAGTCTAACAGGAAGGAGACTAGAACTAGACAACTAGTCTAACAGGAAGGAGACTAGAACTAGACAACTAGTCTAACAGGAAGTAGACTAGAACTAGATAACTCATCTAAAAGGAAGGAGACTAGAACTAGATAACTAGTCTAACACGAAGGAGACTAGAACTAGACAACAAGTCTAACAGGAAGGAGACTAGAACTAGACAACAAGTCTAACAGGAAGTAGACTAGAACTAGTCAACTAGTCTAACAGGAAGTAGACTAGAACTAGATAACTAGTCTAACAGGAAGGAGACTAGAACTAGATAGCTGGTCTAACAGGAAGTAGACTAGAACTAGACAACTAGTCTAACAGGAAGTAGACTAGAACTAGATAACTAGTCTAACAGGAAGGAGACTTGAACTAGATAACTAGTCTAACAGGAAGTAGACTAGAACTAGATAACTAGTCTAACAGGAAGTAGACTAGAACTAGATAACTAGTCTAACAGGAAACTAGAACTAGATAACTAGTCTAGAAGGAAGGAGACTAGAACTAGATAACTAGTCTAACAGGAAGGAGACTAGAACTAGATAACTAGTCTAACAGGAAGTAGACTAGAACTAGATAACTAGTCTAACAGGAAACTAGAACTAGATAACTAGTCTAGAAGGAAGGAAACTAGAACTAGATAACTAGTCTAACAGGAAGGAGACTAGAACTAGATAACTAGTCTAAAAGGAAGGAGACTAGAACTAGATAACTAGTTTAACAGGAAGGAGACTAGAACTAGACAACTAGTCTAACAGGAAGTAGACTAGAACTAGACAACTAGTCTAACAGGAAGGAGACTAGAACTAGATAACTAGTCTAACAGGAAGGAGACTAGAACTAGATAACTAGTCTAACAGGAAGGAGACTAGAACTAGACAACTAGTCTAACAGGAAGTAGACTAGAACTAGATAACTCATCTAAAAGGAAGGAGACTAGAACTAGATAACTAGTCTAACACGAAGGAGACTAGAACTAGACAACAAGTCTAACAGGAAGGAGACTAGAACTAGACAACAAGTCTAACAGGAAGTAGACTAGAACTAGTCAACTAGTCTAACAGGAAGTAGACTAGAACTAGATAACTAGTCTAACAGGAAGGAGACTAGAACTAGATAGCTGGTCTAACAGGAAGTAGACTAGAACTAGACAACTAGTCTAACAGGAAGTAGACTAGAACTAGATAACTAGTCTAACAGGAAGGAGACTTGAACTAGATAACTAGTCTAACAGGAAGTAGACTAGAACTAGATAACTAGTCTAACAGGAAGTAGACTAGAACTAGATAACTAGTCTAACAGGAAACTAGAACTAGATAACTAGTCTAGAAGGAAGGAGACTATAACAGTCACGTCCTGATCTGTTTCACCTGTCCTTGTGATTGTCTCCACCCCCTCCAGGTATCAATTATTTTCCCCAGTGTATTTATCCCTGTGTTTCCTGTCTCTCTGTACCAGTGTATTTATCCCTGTGTTTCCTGTCTGTCTGTGCCAGTGTATTGATCCCTGTGTTTCCTGTCTCTCTGTGCCAGTTTGTCTTGTATGTTTCCAAGTCAACCAGCGTTTTTTCACTTTCTCCTGCTTTTTGCATTCTCCTTTTTCTAGTCCTCCCGGTTTTGACCCTTGCCTGTTTCTGGACTCTGTACCTGCCTGCCTGACCATTCTGCCTGCCTTGAACACGGGCCTGTCTGCCACTCTGTACCTCCTGGACTCTGATCGGGTTTTGACCTTTTTGCCTGTCCACGACCTTTCTCTTGCCTACCCCTTTGGATTAATACATATTGTAAGACTCCAACCATCTGCCTCCTGTGTCTGCATTTGGGTCTCGCCTTGTGCCGTGATAATAACTAACTAGATAACTAGTCTAAAAGGAAGGAGACTAGAACTAGATAACTAGAGTCTAAAAGGAAGTAGACTAGAACTAGATAACTAGAGTCTAGAAGGAATGAGACTATAACTAGATAACTAGAGTCTAAAAGGAAGGAGACTATAACTAGATAACTAGAGTCTAGAAGGAAATAGACTAGAACTAGATAACTAGAGTCTAGAAGGAAATAGACTAGAACTAGATAACTAGTCTAAAAGGAAGGAGACTAGAACTAGATAAGAGTCTAAAAGGAAGGAGACTAGAACTAGATAACTAGAGTCTAAAAGGAAGGAGACTAGAACTAGATAACTAGTCTAAAAGGAATGAGACTATAACTAGATAACTAGTCTAAAAGGAAGGAGACTAGAACTAGATAACTAGAGTCTAAAAGGAAGGAGACTAGAACTAGATAACTAGTCTAAAAGGAAGGAGACTATAACTAGATAACTAGTCTAAAAGGAAGGAGACTAGAACTAGATAACTAGTCTAAAAGGAATGAGACTAGAACTAGATAACTAGTCTAACAGGAAGGAGACTATAACTAGATAACTAGAGTCTAGAAGGAAGGAGACTAACTAGATAACTAGAGTCTAGAAGGAAGGAGACTAGAACTAGATAACTAGAGTCTAAAAGGAAGGAGACTATAACTAGATAACTAGAGTCTAGAAGGAAGGAGACTATAACTAGATAACTAGAGTCTAGAAGGAAGGAGACTATAACTAGATAACTAGAGTCTAAAAGGAAGGAGACTATAACTAGATAACTAGTCTAAAAGGAAGGAGACTATAACTAGATAACTAGAGTCTAGAACTAGATAACTAGAGTCTAAAAGGAAGGAGACTATAACTAGATAACTAGTCTAAAAGGAAGGAGACTATAACTAGATAACTAGAGTCTAGAAGGAAGGAGACTAGAACTAGATAACTAGAGTCTAAAAGGAAGGAGACTATAACTAGATAACTAGAGTCTAGAAGGAAGGAGACTATAACTAGATAACTCGTCTAAAAGGAAGGAGACTATAACTAGATAACTAGAGTCTAAAAGGAAGGAGACTATAACTAGATAACTAGTCTAAAAGGAAGGAGACTATAACTAGATAACTAGTCTAACAGGAAGGAGACTAGAACTAGACAACTAGTCTAAAAGGAATGAGACTAGAACTAGATAACTAGTCTAAAAGGAAGGAGACTAGAACTAGATAACTAGTCTAACAGGAAGGAGACTAGAACTAGATAACTAGTCTAAAAGGAATGAGACTAGAACTAGATAACTAGTCTAAAAGGAAGGAGACTAGAACTAGATAACTAGAGTCTAAAAGGAAGGAGACTATAACTAGATAACTAGAGTCTAGAAGGAAGGAGACTATAACTAGATAACTAGTCTAAAAGGAAGGAGACTATAACTAGATAACTAGTCTAAAAGGAAGAAGACTAGAACTAGATAACTAGTCTAAAAGGAAGGAGACTAGAACTAGATAACTAGTCTAAAAGGAAGGAGACTATAACTAGATAACTAGAGTCTAAAAGGAAGGAGACTAGAACTAGATAACTAGTCTAAAAGAAAGGAGACTAGAACTAGATAACTAGTCTAAAAGAAAGGAGACTAGAACTAGATAACTAGAGTCTAAAAGGAAGGAGCCTAGAACTAGATAACTAGTCTAAAAGGAAGGAGACTATAACTAGATAACTAGTCTAGAAGGAAGTAGACTAGAACTAGATAACTAGTCTAAAAGGAAGGAGACTATAACTAGATAACTAGTCTAAAAGGAAGGAGACTAGAACTAGATAACTAGTCTAAAAGGAAGGAGACTATAACTAGATAACTAGTCTAAAAGGAAGGAGACTAGAACTAGATAACTAGTCTAAAAGGAAGGAGACTAGAACTAGATAACTAGTCTAAAAGGAAGGAGACTAGAACTAGATAACTAGTCTAAAAGGAAGGAGACTAGAACTAGATAACTAGTCTAAAAGGAAGGAGACTATAACTAGATAACTAGAGTCTAGAAGGAAGGAGACTAGAACTAGATAACTAGTCTAAAAGAAAGGAGACTAGAACTAGATAACTAGTCTAAAAGAAAGGAGACTAGAACTAGATAACTAGAGTCTAAAAGGAAGGAGCCTAGAACTAGATAACTAGTCTAAAAGGAAGGAGACTAGAACTAGATAACTAGTCTAACAGGAAGGAGACTAGAACTAGATAACTAGTCTAAAAGGAATGAGACTAGAACTAGATAACTAGTCTAAAAGGAAGGAGACTAGAACTAGATAACTAGAGTCTAAAAGGAAGGAGACTATAACTAGATAACTAGAGTCTAGAAGGAAGGAGACTATAACTAGATAACTAGTCTAAAAGGAAGGAGACTATAACTAGATAACTAGTCTAAAAGGAAGAAGACTAGAACTAGATAACTAGTCTAAAAGGAAGGAGACTAGAACTAGATAACTAGTCTAAAAGGAAGGAGACTATAACTAGATAACTAGAGTCTAAAAGGAAGGAGACTAGAACTAGATAACTAGTCTAAAAGAAAGGAGACTAGAACTAGATAACTAGTCTAAAAGAAAGGAGACTAGAACTAGATAACTAGAGTCTAAAAGGAAGGAGCCTAGAACTAGATAACTAGTCTAAAAGGAAGGAGACTATAACTAGATAACTAGTCTAAAAGGAAGGAGACTATAACTAGATAACTAGTCTAGAAGGAAGTAGACTAGAACTAGATAACTAGTCTAAAAGGAAGGAGACTAGAACTAGATAACTAGTCTAAAAGGAAGGAGACTAGAACTAGATAACTAGTCTAAAAGGAAGGAGACTATAACTAGATAACTAGTCTAAAAGGAAGGAGACTAGAACTAGATAACTAGTCTAAAAGGAAGGAGACTAGAACTAGATAACTAGTCTAAAAGGAAGGAGACTAGAACTAGATAACTAGTCTAAAAGGAAGGAGACTAGAACTAGATAACTAGTCTAAAAGGAAGGAGACTATAACTAGATAACTAGAGTCTAGAAGGAAGGAGACTAGAACTAGATAACTAGTCTAAAAGAAAGGAGACTAGAACTAGATAACTAGTCTAAAAGAAAGGAGACTAGAACTAGATAACTAGAGTCTAAAAGGAAGGAGCCTAGAACTAGATAACTAGTCTAAAAGGAAGGAGACTATAACTAGATAACTAGTCTAAAAGGAAGGAGACTATAACTAGATAACTAGTCTAAAAGGAAGTAGACTAGAACTAGATAACTAGTCTAAAAGGAAGGAGACTATAACTAGATAACTAGTCTAAAAGGAAGGAGACTAGAACTAGATAACTAGTCTAAAAGGAAGGAGACTATAACTAGATAACTAGTCTAAAAGGAAGGAGACTAGAACTAGATAACTAGTCTAAAAGGAAGGAGACTAGAACTAGATAACTAGTCTAAAAGGAAGGAGACTAGAACTAGATAACTAGTCTAAAAGGAAGGAGACTAGAACTAGATAACTATTCTAAAAGGAAGTAGACTAGAACTAGATAATTAGAGTCTAAAAAGGAAGTAGAATAGCACTAGATAACTATTCTCACCCCCATGCTGCATCGTCGTGGAGATATCATGGGCACCACCAAGCTGTTGCTCATGGAGTCGACAGGAGTGGTGTAATCACAGGGACTGGCCAGGTCTGGAGAGCTGGCACAAAGGGCCTCATTCAGCTGAATGTGCAGACCGATACCGTTTCCAAAACGACCCCCAGGTTTCATCCTGCAGGGCTGGAGACACAGGGGCAGAACTGGTGACGAGCGGTTCGTAACTTATATACAAATGCTAACAACGCTATGACAGAAAGGCATTGATGCAGAAGGTGTGTGTGTGGGGGGGGGTCATCAAGAAGATACTGTACTATACTACCTTAGGAGGAGGTTCGTTGAAGTTGATCTTGGTGTCAAAGAACTTGGTGGAGCGTTGCCTGTCTCTCTCTCTTTCTACCTCCTGCTCCTTCTCCATCCGATGGACGTCACTGGTACAGAACACACAGACAGTTTAGGCACTTGGAAGACAAGGGACAAATAGCTTGCAAAAATGAGAACCTGAATCCCATTCCAGTCAGATTCCAACGTTACATCAGGCTTGACATTGAAATGATCTGACACGTCTGCTGTAATATTAGAACTAGCGACAGTACTACGAGTTGTCTGATTTGCAGCTAGATTGTCGCTTTACTTTCCCTTGAGGAACAATCAAGGTATAGTTTGTTTACCATACGATGTCCAAACACCTAACAGGGTGGCTGCTGTATTCATTTTGATGTCCGTGTGTCCAGGGACATCTCAAGGACTAGAAACACAAACTCTCTCCTTCTACCGAGCCATGTCAACAACTCAACAATAACTACAACATGCTGAGTCATGTCAACAACAACTACAACATGCTGAGTCATGTCAACAATAACTACAACATGCTGAGTCATGTCAACAACTCAACAATAACTACAACATGCTGAGTCATGTCAACAACTCAACAATAACTACAACATGCTGAGTCATGTCAACAACAACTACAACATGCTGAGTCATGTCAACAACAACTACAACATGCTGAGTCATGTCAACAACAACTACAACATGCTGAGTCATGTCAACAACTCAACAACAACTACAACATGCTGAGTCATGTCAACAACTCAACAATAACTACAACATGCTGAGCCATGTCAACAACTCAACAATAACTACAACATGCTGAGTCATGTCAACAACTCAACAATAACTACAACATGCTGAGTCATGTCAACAACTCAACAATAACTACAACATGCTGAGCCATGTCAACTACAACTACAACATGCTGAGCCATGTCAACAACTCAACAATAACTACAACATGCTGAGCCATGTCAACAACTCAACAATAACTACAACATGCTGAGCCATGTCAACAACTCAACAATAACTACAACATGCTGAGTCATGTCAACAACAACTACAACATGCTGAGTCATGTCAACAACTCAACAATAACTACAACATGCTGAGCCATGTCAACAACAACTACAACATGCTGAGTCATGTCAACAACTCAACAATAACTACAACATGCTGAGTCATGTCAACAACAACTACAACATGCTGAGTCATGTCAACAACTCAACAATAACTACAACATGCTGAGTCATGTCAACAACTCAACAATAACTACAACATGCTGAGCCATGTCAACAACTCAACAACAACTACAACATGCTGAGTCATGTCAACAACTCAACAATAACTACAACATGCTGAGCCATGTCAACAACTCAACAATAACTACAACATGCTGAGTCATGTCAACAACTCAACAATAACTACAACATGCTGAGCCATGTCAACAACTCAACAATAACTACAACATGCTGAGCCATGTCAACAATAACTACAACATGCTGAGTCATGTCAACAACAACTACAACATGCTGAGTCATGTCAACAACTCAACAACAACTACAACATGCTGAGTCATGTCAACAACTCAACAACAACTACAACATGCTGAGCCATGTCAACAACTCAACAATAACTACAACATGCTGAGTCATGTCAACAACTCAACAATAACTACAACATGCTGAGTCATGTCAACAATAACTACAACATGCTGAGTCATGTCAACAACTCAACAATAACTACAACATGCTGAGTCATGTCAACAACAACTACAACATGCTGAGCCATGTCAACAACTCAACAATAACTACAACATGCTGAGTCATGTCAACAATAACTACAACATGCTGAGTCATGTCAACAACTCAACAATAACTACAACATGCTGAGCCATGTCAACAACTCAACAATAACTACAACATGCTGAGTCATGTCAACAACAACTACAACATGCTGAGTCATGTCAACAACTCAACAATAACTACAACATGCTGAGTCATGTCAACAACAACTACAACATGCTGAGTCATGTCAACAACTCAACAACAACTACAACATGCTGAGTCATGTCAACAACTCAACAATAACTACAACATGCTGAGTCATGTCAACAACTCAACAACAACTACAACATGCTGAGCCATGTCAACAACAACTACAACATGCTGAGTCATGTCAACAACTCAACAATAACTACAACATGCTGAGTCATGTCAACAACAACTACAACATGCTGAGCCATGTCAACAACTCAACAATAACTACAACATGCTGAGCCATGTCAACAACTCAACAATAACTACAACATGCTGAGTCATGTCAACAACTCAACAATAACTACAACATGCTGAGTCATGTCAACAACTCAACAATAACTACAACATGCTGAGTCATGTCAACAACTCAACAATAACTACAACATGCTGAGCCATGTCAACAACTCAACAACAACTACAACATGCTGAGTCATGTCAACAACTCAACAATAACTACAACATGCTGAGCCATGTCAACAACTCAACAACAACTACAACATGCTGAGTCATGTCAACAACTCAACAATAACTACAACATGCTGAGCCATGTCAACAACTCAACAATAACTACAACATGCTGAGTCATGTCAACAACAACTACAACATGCTGAGTCATGTCAACAACTCAACAATAACTACAACATGCTGAGTCATGTCAACAACTCAACAATAACTACAACATGCTGAGTCATGTCAACAACTCAACAATAACTACAACATGCTGAGCCATGTCAACAACTCAACAATAACTACAACATGCTGAGTCATGTCAACAACAACTACAACATGCTGAGCCATGTCAACAACTCAACAATAACTACAACATGCTGAGCCATGTCAACAACTCAACAACAACTACAACATGCTGAGTCATGTCAACAACTCAACAATAACTACAACATGCTGAGTCATGTCAACAACTCAACAATAACTACAACATGCTGAGCCATGTCAACAACTCAACAATAACTACAACATGCTGAGTCATGTCAACAATAACTACAACATGCTGAGTCATGTCAACAACTCAACAATAACTACAACATGCTGAGCCATGTCAACAACAACTACAACATGCTGAGCCATGTCAACAACTCAACAATAACTACAACATGCTGAGTCATGTCAACAACAACTACAACATGCTGAGTCATGTCAACAACAACTACAACATGCTGAGCCATGTCAACAATAACTACAACATGCTGAGCCATGTCAACAACAACTACAACATGCTGAGTCATGTCAACAACAACTACAACATGCTGAGTCATGTCAACAACAACTACAACATGCTGAGTCATGTCAACAACAACTACAACATGCTGAGTCATGTCAACAACTCAACAATAACTACAACATGCTGAGCCATGTCAACAACAACTACAACATGCTGAGTCATGTCAACAACTCAACAATAACTACAACATGCTGAGTCATGTCAACAACTCAACAATAACTACAACATGCTGAGCCATGTCAACAACTCAACAATAACTACAACATGCTGAGCCATGTCAACAACAACTACAACATGCTGAGTCATGTCAACAACTCAACAATAACTACAACATGCTGAGCCATGTCAACAACAACTACAACATGCTGAGTCATGTCAACAACTCAACAATAACTACAACATGCTGAGTCATGTCAACAACTCAACAATAACTACAACATGCTGAGCCATGTCAACAACTCAACAATAACTACAACATGCTGAGTCATGTCAACAACTCAACAATAACTACAACATGCTGAGTCATGTCAACAACTCAACAATAACTACAACATGCTGAGTCATGTCAACAACTCAACAATAACTACAACATGCTGAGTCATGTCAACAACTCAACAATAACTACAACATGCTGAGTCATGTCAACAACTCAACAATAACTACAACATGCTGAGTCATGTCAACAACTCAACAATAACTACAACATGCTGAGTCATGTCAACAATAACTACAACATGCTGAGCCATGTCAACAACAACTACAACATGCTGAGTCATGTCAACAATAACTACAACATGCTGAGTCATGTCAACAATAACTACAACATGCTGAGTCATGTCAACAATAACTACAACATGCTGAGCCATGTCAACAACAACTACAACATGCTGAGCCATGTCAACAACTCAACAATAACTACAACATGCTGAGTCATGTCAACAACAACTACAACATGCTGAGTCATGTCAACAATAACTACAACATGCTGAGCCATGTCAACAACTCAACAATAACTACAACATGCTGAGTCATGTCAACAACAACTACAACATGCTGAGTCATGTCAACAATAACTACAACATGCTGAGTCATGTCAACAACAACTACAACATGCTGAGCCATGTCAACAACTCAACAATAACTACAACATGCTGAGCCATGTCAACAACTCAACAATAACTACAACATGCTGAGTCATGTCAACAACTCAACAATAACTACAACATGCTGAGTCATGTCAACAACTCAACAATAACTACAACATGCTGAGCCATGTCAACAACAACTACAACATGCTGAGCCATGTCAACAACTCAACAATAACTACAACATGCTGAGTCATGTCAACAATAACTACAACATGCTGAGTCATGTCAACAACAACTACAACATGCTGAGTCATGTCAACAACTCAACAACAACTACAACATGCTGAGCCATGTCAACAACAACTACAACATGCTGAGTCATGTCAACAACAACTACAACATGCTGAGTCATGTCAACAACAACTACAACATGCTGAGTCATGTCAACAACTCAACAACAACTACAACATGCTGAGCCATGTCAACAACAACTACAACATGCTGAGTCATGTCAACAACTCAACAACAACTACAACATGCTGAGTCATGTCAACAACAACTACAACATGCTGAGTCATGTCAACAACTCAACAACAACTACAACATGCTGAGTCATGTCAACAACTCAACAATAACTACAACATGCTGAGCCATGTCAACAATAACTACAACATGCTGAGTCATGTCAACAACTCAACAATAACTACAACATGCTGAGCCATGTCAACAACTCAACAATAACTACAACATGCTGAGTCATGCCAACAATAACTACAACATGCTGAGTCATGTCAACAACTCAACAACAACTACAACATGCTGAGCCATGTCAACAACTCAACAACAACTACAACATGCTGAGTCATGTCAACAACTCAACAATAACTACAACATGCTGAGCCATGTCAACAACTCAACAATAACTACAACATGCTGAGTCATGTCAACAATAACTACAACATGCTGAGTCATGTCAACAACTCAACAATAACTACAACATGCTGAGTCATGTCAACAACTCAACAACAACTACAACATGCTGAGCCATGTCAACAACTCAACAACAACTACAACATGCTGAGTCATGTCAACAACTCAACAACAACTACAACATGCTGAGCCATGTCAACAACTCAACAATAACTACAACATGCTGAGTCATGTCAACAACTCAACAATAACTACAACATGCTGAGTCATGTCAACAACTCAACAATAACTACAACATGCTGAGTCATGTCAACAACTCAACAACAACTACAACATGCTGAGTCATGTCAACAATAACTACAACATGCTGAGTCATGTCAACAACTCAACAATAACTACAACATGCTGAGTCATGTCAACAACAACTACAACATGCTGAGTCATGTCAACAACTCAACAATAACTACAACATGCTGAGCCATGTCAACAACTCAACAACAACTACAACATGCTGAGTCATGTCAACAACAACTACAACATGCTGAGTCATGTCAACAACTCAACAACAACTACAACATGCTGAGCCATGTCAACAACTCAACAACAACTACAACATGCTGAGTCATGTCAACAACTCAACAATAACTACAACATGCTGAGTCATGTCAACAATAACTACAACATGCTGAGTCATGTCAACAACTCAACAATAACTACAACATGCTGAGTCATGTCAACAACTCAACAACAACTACAACATGCTGAGCCATGTCAACAACAACTACAACATGCTGAGTCATGTCAACAACTCAACAACAACTACAACATGCTGAGTCATGTCAACAACTCAACAACAACTACAACATGCTGAGCCATGTCAACAACAACTACAACATGCTGAGTCATGTCAACAACAACTACAACATGCTGAGTCATGTCAACAACAACTACAACATGCTGAGCCATGTCAACAACTCAACAATAACTACAACATGCTGAGTCATGTCAACAACAACTACAACATGCTGAGTCATGTCAACAACAACTACAACATGCTGAGCCATGTCAACAACAACTACAACATGCTGAGCCATGTCAACAACTCAACAATAACTACAACATGCTGAGTCATGTCAACAACTCAACAATAACTACAACATGCTGAGTCATGTCAACAACTCAACAATAGCTCCGCCCAGTCCTCACGCATTGGACAACAGATTAAATATATATATATATTTCACCTTTATTTAACCAGGTAGGCTAGTTGAGAACAAGTTCTCATTTACAACTGCGACCTGGCCTAGATAAAGCATAGCAATTCGACACATACAACAACACAGAGTTACACATGGAATAAACAAAACATACAGTCAATAATACAGGAGAAAAAAAGAAAACAAAAAGTCTATATACAGTGAGTGCAAATGAGGAAAGATAAGGGAGTTAAGGCAATAAATTGGCCATGGTGGCGAAGTAATTACAATATAGCAATTAAACAATGGAATGGTAGATGTGCAGAAGATGAATGTGCAAGTAGAGATACTGGGGTGCAAGATGAATAAATAAATACAGTATGGGGATGAGGTAGATAGATGGGCATTTTACAGATGGGCTATGTACAGGTGCAGTGATCTGTGAGCTGCTCTGACAGCTGGTGCTTAAAGCTAGTGAGGGAGGTAAGAGTCTCCAGCTTCAGTGGTTTTGCAGTTCGTTCCAGTCATTGGCAGCAGAGAACTTGGCTTTGGGGGTGACCAGTAAGATATACCTGCTGTAGCACGTGCTATGAGTGGGTGCTGCTATGGTGACCAGTGAGCTGAGATAAGGCGGGGCTTTACCTAGCAGGGTCTTGTAGATAACCTGTAGCCAGTGGGTTTGGCGACGAGTATGAAGTGAGGGCCAACCAAAGAGAGCGTACAGGTCGCAATGGTGGGTAGTGTATGGGGCTTTGGTGACAAAACGGATGGCACTGTGATAGACTGCATCCAGTTTGTTGAGTAGAGTGTTGGAGGCTATTGTATAGATGACATCGCCGAAGTCGAGGATCGGTAGGATGGTCAGTTTTACGAGGGTATGTTTGGTAGCATGAGTGAAGGATGCTTTGTTGCGAAATAGGAAGTCAATTCTAGATTTAATTTTGGATTGGAGATGCTTAATGTGAGTCTGGAAGGGGAGTTTACAGTCTAACCAGACACCTAGGTATTTGTAGTTGTCCACGTATTCTAAGTCAGAGCCATACAAAGTAGTGATGCTGAACGGGCGGGCAGGTGCGGGCAGTGATCGATTGAATAGCATGCATTTTGTTTTACTTGCATTTAAGAGCAGTGGGAGGCCACGGAAGGAGAGTTGTATGGCATTGAAGCTCGTCTGGAGGTTAGTTAACACAGTGTCCAAAGAGGGGCCAGAAGTATACAGAATGGTGTCGTCTGAGTAGAGGTGGATCAGAGAATCACCAGCAGCAAGAGCGACATCATTGATGTATACAGAGAAGAGAGTCGGCCTGAGAATTGAACCCTGTGGCACCCCCATAGAGACTGCCAGAGGTCCGGACAACAGGCCCTCTGATTTGACACACTGAACTCTATCAGAGAAGTAGTTGGTAAACCAGGCGAGGCAATCATTTGAGAAACCAATGCTGTCGAGTCTGCCAATAAGAATGTGGTGATTGACAGAGTCGAAAGCCTTGGCCAGGTCAATGAATACGGCTGCACAGTAATGTCTCTTATCGATGGCGGTTATGATGTCGTTTAGGACCTTGAGCGTGGCTGAGGTGCACCCATGACCAGCTCTGAAACCAGATTGCATAGTGGAGAAGGTACGGTGGGATTCGAAATGGTCGGTAATCTGTTTATTAACTTGGCTTTCGAAGACAGGGTAGGATAGATTTAGGTCTGTAGCAGTTTGGGTCTAGAGTTTCACCCCCTTTGAAGAGGGGGATGACCGTGGCAGCTTTCCAATCTTTGGGAATCTCAGACGATACGAAAGAGTGGTTGAACAGGCTAGTAATAGGGGTTGCAACAATTTCAGCAGATAATTTTAGAAAGAGAGGGTCCAGATTGTCTAGCCCGGCTGATTTGTGGGTGTCCAGATTTTGCAGCTCTTTCAGAACATCAGCTATCTGGATTTGGGTGAAGGAGAAATGGTGGGGGCTTTGGCGGGTTGCTGTGGAGGGTGCCGGGCAGTTGACCGGGGTAGGGGTAGCCAGGTGGAAAGCATGGCCAGCCGTAGAGAAATGCTTATTGAAATTCTCAATTATAGTGAATTTATCGGTGGTGACAGTGTTTCCTAGCCTCAGTGCAGTTGGGAGGAGGTGCTCTAATTCTCCATGGACTTTACAGTGTCCCAGAACTTTTTTTAGTTTGTACTACAGGATGCAAATTTCTGTTTGAAAAAACTAGCCTTTGCTTTCCTAACTGCCTGTGTATATTTGTTCCTAACTTCCCTGAAAAGTTGCATATCACGGGGCTATTCGATGCTAATGCAGAACGCCACAGGATGTTTTTGTGCTGATCAAGGGCAGACAGGTCTGGAGTGAACCAAGGACTATTCCTAGTTCTACATTTTTTGAATCGGGCATGCTTATTTAAGATGGTGAGGAAGGCACTTTTAAAGAATAACCAGGCATCATCTACTGACGGGATGAGGTCAATGTCATTCCAGGATACCCCGGCCAGGTCGATTAGAAAGGCCTGCTCGCAGAAGTGTTTTAGGGAGCGTTTGACAGTGATGAGGGGTGGTCGTTTGGTCGCAGACCCATTACGGATGCGGGCAATGAGGCAGTGATCGCTGAGATCTTGATTGAAAACAGCAGAGGTGTATTTGGAGGAATGAGTTAGTTAGGATGATATCTATGAGGGTGCCGGTGTTTACGGATTTGGGGTTGTACCTGGTAGGTGCATTGATAATTTGTGTGAGATTGAGGGCATCAAGCTTAGATTGTAGGATGGCCAGGGTGTTAAGCATGTCCCTGTTTAGGTCACCTAGTAGCACGAGCTCAGAAAATAGATGGGGGGCAATCAATTCACATATGGTGTCGAGGGCACAGCTGGGGGCAGAGGGTGGTCTATAGTAAGCGGCAACAGTGAGAGACTTGTTTCTGGAAAGGTGCATTTTTAGAAGTAGAAGCTCGAATTGTTTGGGTACAGACTTGGATAGTAATACAGAACTCTGCAGGCTATCTTTGCAGTAGATTGCAACACCGCCCCCTTTGGCAGTTCTATCTTGGCGGAAAATGTTATAGTTAGGGATGGAGATTTCAGGGTTTTTGGTGGTTTTCCTAAGCCAGGATTCAGACACGGCTAAGACATCCGGGTTGGCAGAGTGTGCTAAAGCAGTGAGTAAAACAAACTTAGGGAGTAGGCTTCTGATGTTAACATGCATGAAACAAAGGCTTTTATGTTTACAGAAGTCAACAAATGAGAGCACCTGGGGAGTGGGAGTGGAGCTAGGCACTGCAGGACCTGGATTAACCTCTACATCACCAGAGGAACAGAGGAGAAGTAGGATAAGGGTACGGCTAAAGGCTATACGAACTGGCCTTCTAGCACGTTCGGAACAGAGAGTAAAAGGAGCAGGTTTCTGTGCACGATAGCATAGATTCAAGGCATAGTGTACAGACAAAGGTAAGGTAGGATGTGAGTACATTGGAGGTAAACCTAGGCATTGAGTAATGATGAGAGAGATATAGTCTCTAGAGACGTTTAAACCAGGTGATGTCATTGTATATGTAGGAGGTGGAACAACATGGTTAGTTAAGGCATATTAAGCAGGGTTAGAGCTTCTACAGTGAAATAAGACAGTAATCACTAACCAGGACAGTAATGTACGAGGCATATTGATATTAGAGAGAGGCATGCGTAGCCAAGTGAACATATGGGTCCAGTGAGTGGTTGGGCTGGCTGGGGACACGGCGATTCAGACAGCTAGCAGGCCGGTGCTAACAAGCTAACAGTTAGTAGGCCGGGGCTAAACAAGCTAGCAGTTAGCAGACCGGGGCTAGCAAGCTAGCAGTTAGCAGACCGGGGCTAGCAAGTTAGCAGAAGGGCCTTTGGGGGACGTCACGATGGAGGTAAGTCTGTTTTTGCCTCTTCGTGCGGTGACATCGATAGACCAGTCATGGATTAGTAGGGTTCCAAGTAGCTCTAGGTAGCTAGCAGGCCGCGGTTAGCAGAATGGGCCTTCAGTGGACGTCGCGCCTGAGGAACCTGTTGGAATCCTCGGGCAGATTATGTCGGTATTCCAGTCGTAGAGGATCGGCGGGGTTCCGTGCCCCGTACCGGCAGTAGAAGGGGTCCGGATATTGTAGCCCAGGAGTGGGCTTCGGTGGTAACACAGGAGCCCTAGCCGGGCTAGCTTCAGGCTAATTGGTGCTTGCTCTGGGATGGAAACGCTAGCCAGGAGTAGTCACCCGGGATTGCGGTTAGCTAGTTGCGACGATCCAGATGAAAATGCTCAGAGTTTGCGGTAGGAATCCGGGGATATGGAGAGAAAATGCTCTGGTTATGCTCTGGTTTGAGTCACGTTGTACGAACTGGCGAGAGCTTTCCGAGCTAAAGGTTAGCTGATGACTGCTAGCAGTGGTTTGCTGACTGATAGCTGGTAGTTAGCTGGTTAGCTTCAGTTGAGGGATTCCAGATCCGAAGTAAAAAGAAATACGTTACAAAAAAAAACAGATCCTCGCCACATTGGGTGAGGCGGGTTGCAGGAGAGTATTTAGAAGTTGAGGTTTAGGAAAATATTTTTAAAAGATATGCGAAGAAAAATATGTAAAAAGATATATACAAGGGACACGACAGGACAAAGACGTCTGGCTGCTACGCCATCTTGGATTTTATATTGTTATGCTTTTATTGTTGATCTCTGGTAATGTGGGACCAAACCCTGGGCCGGTAGATACAATGCAATCTCTACCCACTCCCTATGATTTTAAAAACAGAGGAGATTTTGGCCTCTTGCATTTGTCAGATGTCTATTTCCAAAAATAGACATGATTATAATATGGGCCAAAACGACAAATGCAGACATAATGGTTTTATCAGAAACTTGGCTAAAGACATCTGTGTCAAATAACTTGATTTGTATTGATGGGTACACGGTTTTGGATTGGATAATCTGCTAGGTGGTTGCTACTTAAAGTCCCCAGGACATTCACAGTATTAGGTAAGACTGCCTTCTCTTCTTGTACACCAGACGCATGGAATGTTAGTGCCACTGAATGAATTTAAAATATTGACGGGAGACTCTGTTACAGAGGAGTGTAAATACTTTTTTTAGGCTGGATCATGTTGTATTGTATTGTTGTATGTTTTAATGATGTAATGTATTGATTGTTGTTGCCTTCTTGGCCAGGTCTCCCTTGAAAAAGAGACTCTGGGTCTCAATGGGCTTTTCCTGGTTAAAAAAAGGTTAAATAAATACAAATATTGTAGACAATTTAAAGTTGTTGACGACGTAATATGATCGATCTAAAGTTATTGAAGACTTAACGTGATCAATCTAAGCACCAGAGAGAAAGTTGATTACACATTAAAGAAATTGTGAAAGAAAATAGTTTGCTCGTGAATCTATTTTAATCCAAAGGACGACAGGATGTTGGTATTAATTTGGTATTTATGGTTTCATCTTCCTATCCAAATGCATTGTATGCAGCTGGCAATACACTCGTATCCCCCGTGGACCGGTTCTCGTACCTACAACATTCTCCATTCAGGCTGCAAAGATGTCGATTTCCTCCTTAACTCGATTGAATTGCGAGACGGTGGAAAGAAACTGGGAAAATATGCATACTTTCATTATGAAACACTATTTTCCACCACCATGGCTAACGCTACTTCCTGATGTTGCACCCTGCTGCAACCTGATTGGCTGAACGCTATACGCAACTTCCGGGACTATCATTCCTAGGCATTAGACACTTTAGCATGGTAGTGGACATTTCCACTCCTCTTCTGATTCAGAACTTGACAAGCTGCTCACTAAGCACAGCAAGGGCCGTTGTACTGTTCTGCTGTTCTGCTATTCCAAGAACGTGCAACCGAAGAGAGATACCATGATTGGACACAGCATACCAATTGAGATGGATCCTGAGGCAAATTTGCTAGAGTGGCTAACGCTACGTCCTGATGTTGCGCCCTGCTGCAACCTGATTGGCTTACAAGTGAACGTCTGAGTGTTCTTCGTGAATAATGTGTCTCAGAAGTTTCTGTCTGTGAGTGACGCAACCCGAAAAAACATGAACGTTTTAATGAGTACTTGAGGTCACCGAGAAAGTCTGGTCTGCTCTCACTTACCTAAAGAATTAGTCTGGGCATGGTCTGCTCTCCCTTAACAAAGGAATTAGTCTGGGCATGGTCTGCTCTCCCTTAACTAAGGAATTAGTCTGGGCATTGGTCTGCTCTCCCTTATCTAAGGAATTAGTCTGGACATGTCCTGCTCTCCCTTATCTAAGGAATTAGTCTGGACATGTCCTGCTCTCCCTTATCTAAGGAATTAGTCTGGACATGTCCTGCTCTCCCTTATCTAAGGAAATAGTCTGGGCATTGGTCTGC
This sequence comes from Salvelinus namaycush, assembly GCF_016432855.1. Taxonomy (NCBI): domain Eukaryota; kingdom Metazoa; phylum Chordata; class Actinopteri; order Salmoniformes; family Salmonidae; genus Salvelinus; species Salvelinus namaycush. The sequence goes on from NC_052335.1 coordinate 37,462,456, forward strand.
TCTCCCTTAACTAAGGAATTAGTCTGGGCATTGGTCTGCTCTCCCTTAACTAAGGAATTAGTCTGGGCATTGGTCTGCTCTCCCTTAACTAAGGAATTAGTCTGGACATGGTCTGCTCTCCCTTAACTAAGGAATTAGTCTGGGCATTGGTCTGCTCTCCCTTAACTAAGGAATTAGTCTGGGCATTGGTCTGCTCTCCCTTAACAAAGGAATTAGTCTGGACATGGTCTGCTCTCCCTTAACTAAGGAATTAGTCTGGGCATTGGTCTGCTCTCCCTTAACTAAGGAATTAGTCTGGGCATGGTCTGCTCTCCCTTAACTAAGGAATTAGTCTGGGCATTGGTCTGCTCTCCCTTAACAAAGGAATTAGTCTGGACATGGTCTGCTCTCCCTTAACTAAGGAATTAGTCTGGGCATTGGTCTGCTCTCCCTTAACAAAGGAATTAGTCTGGGCATGGTCTGCTCTCCCTTAACTAAGGAATTAGTCTGGGCATTGGTCTGCTCTCACTTACCTAAAGAATTAGTCTGGGCATGGTCTGCTCTCCCTTAACTAAGGAATTAGTCTGGGCATTGGTCTGCTCTCCCTTAACTAAGGAATTAGTCTGGGCATTGGTCTGCTCTCCCTTAACTAAGGAATTAGTCTGGGCATGGTCTGCTCTCCCTTAACTAAGGAATTAGTCTGGGCATTGGTCTGCTCTCCCTTAACTAAGGAATTAGTCTGGGCATTGGTCTGCTCTCCCTTAACTAAGGAATTAGTCTGGACATGGTCTGCTCTCCCTTAACTAAGGAATTAGTCTGGGCATTGGTCTGCTCTCCCTTAACTAAGGAATTAGTCTGGGCATTGGTCTGCTCTCCCTTAACAAAGGGATTAGTCTGGACATGGTCTGCTCTCCCTTAACTAAGGAATTAGTCTGGGCATGGTCTGCTCTCCCTTAACTAAGGAATTAGTCTGGGCATTGGTCTGCTCTCCCTTAACTAAGGAATTAGTCTGGGCATTGGTCTGCTCTCCCTTAACTAAGGAATTAGTCTGGACATGGTCTGCTCTCCCTTAACTAAGGAATTAGTCTGGGCATTGGTCTGCTCTCCCTTAACTAAGGAATTAGTCTGGGCATTGGTCTGCTCTCCCTTAACAAAGGGATTAGTCTGGGCATTGGTCTGCTCTCCCTTAACTAAGGAATTAGTCTGGGCATTGGTCTGCTCTCCCTTAACAAAGGGATTAGTCTGGACATGGTCTGCTCTCCCTTAACTAAGGAATGAGTCATACAGTATGTAGGCTACAGTAAGAATCTCATTGTCCCACTGCTTTGCAGTACAGTGATATCTGACTGAGATTATAACATGGTGTCAGAAGTGGTTCAACCTCATCCAATATAAAACAGGAGAGATTATGTCACAGAAAACAATAATGTTCCTTGAGTTTTGTTGGAGTTTAGAGTGATGAAAAGTAGCTAACAGCTAACAGCTCTCTGTCTCTTCATTGAGTAGCCGGAGCGGAGCAGTTGCTATGGAAACTCAGACTCAGAGCCACCATGAGCAGAGCGCATGCAGAGCGAGCAGAGCACAGGGAGCGAGCGACAGACAGAGAGGAGCAGCTAATTGGATTTACTAACGGAGGAAGTTATTTCTGATTTTGGGTAGAAGCAAATTGGGCCTGGGTAGTGTACGGCGGCCATGGGCCTGGGTAGTGTACGGCCTGAACGTCGCGGCCATGGGCCTGGGTAGTGTACGGCCTGAACGTCGCGGCCATGGGCCTGGGTAGTGTACGGCCTGAACGTCGCGGCCATGGGCCTGGGTAGTGTACGGCCTGAACGTCGCGGCCATGGGCCTGGGTAGTGTACGGCCTGAACGTCACGGCCATGGGCCTGGGTAGTGTACGGCGGCCATGGGCCTGGGTAGTGTACGGCGGCCATGGGCCTGGGTAGTGTACGGCGGCCATGGGCCTGGGTAGTGTACGGCGGCCATGGGCCTGGGTAGTGTACGGCCTGAACGTCGCGGCCATGGGCCTGGGTAGGGTACGGCCTGAACGTCGCGGTCATGGGCCTGGGTAGTGTACGGCCTGAACGTCGCGGCCATGGGCCTGGGTAGTGTACGGCCTGAACGTCACGGCCTGAACGTCACGGTCATGGGCCTGGGTAGTGTACGGCCTGAACGTCACGGCCATGGGCCTGGGTAGTGTACGGCCTGAACGTCGCGGCCATGGGCCTGGGTAGTGTACGGCCTGAACGTCACGGCCATGGGCCTGGGTAGTGTACGGCGGCCATGGGCCTGGGTAGTGTACGGCGGCCATGGGCCTGGGTAGTGTACGGCGGCCATGGGCCTGGGTAGTGTACGGCGGCCATGGGCCTGGGTAGTGTACGGCCTGAACGTCGCGGCCATGGGCCTGGGTAGGGTACGGCCTGAACGTCGCGGTCATGGGCCTGGGTAGGGTACGGCCTGAACGTCACGGCCATGGGCCTGGGTAGGGTACGGCCTGAACGTCGCAGCCATGGGCCTGGGTAGTGTACGGCCTGAACGTCACGGCCATGGGCCTGGGTAGTGTACGGCCTGAACGTCACGGCCATGGGTAGGATTCAGGCTTAAAATGTGTCTCTATGCAGGGCTTTAAACCACAACCCTTTTCAAGAACTCTCTTTGTGGCACACTGTTACAAGGCTCTATGTGCCAGCGAATCGAGCCTGGGGACAAGGTTATATCGTATTTAATCCAGATTGTCCAGCCCACATCAGTACTTGATGTTTACCAAAAATAGGCTCTTAGAACTATGAAAGGTCATGTGAGTATTGTCCATTCAAGTATCCAGGTCAGGGTAGGATCTTATCTTGACGACTTTCTCGGTGATGTAAGAATAACAAAAAACTCAAGACTATTCAAAATACTTTATGGGACAGTTGATTAGAGTACCTGATCTTGACAACCAGCTCGGTGAAGGAGGGTCTGTCGCGGGGGTCGTAGGACCAGCAGCGGGTCATGAGGGAGTAGAGGGCAGGAGGGCAGTTGTCAGGTTTGGGTAGTCTGATGCCCTGCTCCAGCTGGTTAATGACATCACGGTTCTCCAACCAGAAGAAGGGCTGCTGCCCCTGGCTCAGGATCTCCCAAATACACACCGCTAGGGAGGGGGTTGGGCGAGGCAGTTACACATAGATACATACTGCTATGGAAAGAGAGACAACGAGGAGAGAGAGAGAGCAAGAGAGAGAAAGAGAGAGAGCAAGAGAGAGGAGAGAGAAAGAGAGATAAAGAGAGGAGAGAGAAAGAGAGAGAGAGATAAAGAGAGGAGAGAGAAAGAGAGAGAAAGAGAGAGACTTCTGTATGTGTAATGTTTACTGTTAATTTGTATTGTTTGTTTCACTTTTGTGTATTGCTACCTCACTTGCTTTGGCAATGTTAACACATGTTTCCCATGCCAATAAAGCCCCTTGAATTGAATTGAATTGAGAGAGCAAGAGCAAGAGCGAGAGAGAGAGAGAGAGAGAGAGAGAGAGAAAGAGAGGAGAGGGAAAGAAAGAGAGAGAGAGAGGTGCACAGAAATGACCCCCCCCCCCCCCCCCCCCCCCCCCCCCAAAAAAAGGAAGACTTACCGAACATCCAAACATCGCTAGCCGTGGTGAATCGCCTGAAGTTTATGGATTCTGGAGCCATCCATTTGATAGGTAATCGAGTCACAGAGGCTGTGGAAACGATTCAGAAAGATGCCAGTCATTTTTGTATATATTTAGTAAATGTGGGGACACTATTTAAGATGTTATTACTCAATGTAAGATGGAAACATGTCTTCTGCTTTTTCCCCAAACACTCTGATATACAGAGTGTGTGGGGCGGCAGGTAGCCTACTGGTTAGAGCGTTGGACTAGTAACCAAAAGGTTCTAAAAATCTGTCGTTCTGCCCCCTGTGACCAAGGCAATTAACCCACTGTTCCTAGGCCGTCATTGAAAATAAGAATTTGTTCTGAACTGACTTGCCTAGTTAAATAAAGGTTAAATAAATACACACAAAACACAGGAGAGTCTGGAGCAGAGGTTAACTGCAGCTCTGATATTGCTCATCCATTCATTTATATATTCTTAATTACATTCCTTTACTTTAGATTTGCGTGTATTGTTGGGAAATTGAATGCTTGAGCTGACAAGGTAAAAATCTGTCGTTCTGCCCCTGAACAAGGCAGTTAACCCACTGTTCCTAGTCCGTCACTGTTGGAGCTAGAAACACAAGCATTTTGCTACACCCGCAATAACATCTGCTAAACACGTGCATGTGACCAATAAAATTTGATTTGGAATGCTTTAAATAGAGCTGGATGAAACCTTTTTCACCATTTTGAAATAGTCAACCTGGGTGGGATGTCCTGTGTGTGGTTAAGGAAGGATCATATGATTCCATCCAACTCGTCGAAGTAGTAGAAGAAGAAATTGACTACTTCGAAATGGAGGTGGCGCTACCCATGAGCCCATGATGGAACAGCTTCACAGAACAGTTGTGTATCTCTATGGAGACCACAGACCACCGACCACTCCATACCTTTGTAATACTCTTCATCCTCAATGTATCTAGACAGGCCAAAGTCTCCCAGCTTAACACAGTCTGCTGTGGCCACCAGCACATTCCTCACCGCTATGTCTCTGTTGGGACACAATAAACGGGTTAGTTGAACTCGTCCAATAACAACACAGGGTTTTTGTTGTTCCTGCTATGTCTCTGTTGGGACACAATAAACGGGTTACGGGGAGGCTACTTCACTGCATGGATGTCAATGTATTACATACCTAGGAGTGTGATGGAGAGTTATGTTGTCTGAAGAGGAATATGGTGGCTAACATGGGATATGGGTGTCAAGATGGGATATGGGTGTCAAGATGGCTGTCCTACCTGTGCACCATGTTGATTCCCTCTAGGTAGACCTACCTGTGCACCATGTTGATTCCCTCTAGGTAGACCTACCTGTGCACCATGTTGATTCCCTCTAGGTAGACCTACCTGTGCACCATGTTGATTCTCTCTAGGTAGACCTACCTGTGCACCATGTTGATTCCCTCTAGGTAGACCTACCTGTGCACCATGTTGATTCTCTCTAGGTAGACCTACCTGTGCACCATGTTGATTCTCTCTAGGTAGACCTACCTGTGCACCATGTTGATTCCCTCTAGGTAGACCTACCTGTGCACCATGTTGATTCCCTCTAGGTAGACCTACCTGTGCACCGTGTTGATTCCCTCTAGGTAGACCTACCTGTGCACCATGTTGATTCTCTCTAGGTAGACCTACCTGTGCACCATGTTGATTCCCTCTAGGTAGACCTACCTGTGCACCATGTTGATTCCCTCTAGGTAGACCTACCTGTGCACCATGTTGATTCCCTCTAGGTAGACCTACCTGTGCACCATGTTGATTCCCTCTAGGTAGACCTACCTGTGCACCATGTTGATTCCCTCTAGGTAGACCTACCTGTGCACCATGTTGATTCCCTCTAGGTAGACTAGAGCTTTGCAGATCTGCAGGCTGAAGAGAACTAGCGTTATGTTGGTGAGCTTGTTCTTGTTCTCTGTCAGGTAGTTCTTAAGCTGAAAAACAAAAATAACAGAATTATGGGATGGCAGACGGCAAGTAGCCTAGAGAGGAGGTTCCCACCTAGTATTTGAGAGGTCACACAAATGTCCTAGGTGGCAGAGGTCGGCATGGATACTGTCATTTATCGGCGTAGTAACAAATCCCTACCTTGCGACCCCAAAACTGTTCAAACCCCTCATGTTGGAGGAGAGAAAATGTTGCAGTTTAAAGCTCATTTCCTGCAATTCTACATGTTGCCATGACTTTGTGTGTTTATATGATACCTGAGTGACAACAAAATCAGTAGGGTCCTCCTGGGGGGGGGGAAGGCTCCTGCTCACTTAATTTGGCTGATAACTACAACATTTAGGTAGCTGGTTAGCCTGCTAGTTTAACAACTGGACATTTCTGACAGGTTATAAACAGGTTATAAACAGGTTATAAAGGTCTGTCAGTGAATGACAAGAGGAAAACTGCCCATGCACAACCGAATTTCAAAATTACACCATACTATTATTTACAACTTTCAAGAGTTTCTAATTTTTGTTATTTTTTTTAAATGATTAAGTCATCCGTATTGACCCCGTTCCGGATCCGCATCCAGAACACGATCCGCCTGTTGAGTATGGCTAGCCTAGAGGTTAGAGGTCAGTAAATCGAAGGGTTGCTAGTTTGAATCCCAGGTCTGACAAAAAATGAGTTTTTTTTATCAATAAGTAAAGTTTATAGTAAACTCTCTCTTTATGACATCATCCTGGCTTATGTAACGTGGCTGTCGGGTCTCTCACCTCCCCGTACTGGTAGAGCTCCATCACGATCCAGACAGGGTTTTCCTCTATGACACCGATCAGACTGACGATGTGAGGGTGATTCAGGTTCTTCATGATCACTGGAGAATGGATAAGTTTAACAATTAAAAACTTTCCCTTCTATTTTCATATGAAAGCTACTTACGACAGGGAGACATACTTACTTATTAAAAGTCCCAATCCCATAAAAAAATGTATATTTTCCTATTTCATATACTGTATATATATATATATATATATATATATATATATATATATATATATATATATATATATATATATATATATATATATATATTCACAATAGACAGTTGGAATAATACTGTGAAATTGTGAAAATTATGATAACATCCTTTTAGTGTAAGAGCAGTTTGAGAAGACCGGCTGACATTTCAGCCTGTTTTGAAGGGGAAACGCCTCACCAGGTGGTAAAGATGGCGCCGAAGAACATGGCTAACGTTTTACATTCTCCCAACCAAATGTGCAATTTTGTTATTTTTTTTTGCGTTTTGTGTAACTTGTTTTTTAAACTTATTGTGTACATAATGTTGCTGCTACCATCTCTTATGACCGAGAATAACTTCTGAACGTCAGAAAAGCGATTACTCAACGCTGACTGGAATAAACTTTTTCCTTTAACGAGTCCGACGAGAAGGATATCCTGCTTTCACTGGAACCGGCCCAGATCCAAGGCTTTTGCATGAAGAAAAGACGCCGTAAAAGGGGCCGCAGATCGGGCATCCATCTGAGAATCCAGAGGCGAGCGAGTAAACTCCCACTGCCATCCGTTCTTCTAGCTAACATGCAATCATTGGAAAATAATATTGATGACCTACGATTTAAGATTATCCTACCAACGGGACATTAAAAACTGTAACATCTTATGTTTCACCGAGACCTGGCTGAACGACGATACGGACAATATAGCTAGTGGGATTTTCCATGCACCGGCTGAACAGAGACGCTACCTCTGGTAAGACGAGGGGTGGGGGTGTGTGTCTATTTGTCAATAACAGCTGGTGCACGATGTCTAATATTAAAGAAGTCTCGAGGTATTGCTCACCTGAGGTAGAGTACCTTATAATAAGCTGTAGACCACACTATCTACCAAGAAAGTTCTCATCTGTGTTATTCGTAGCCGTCTATTTACCACCACAGATTGAAGCTGGCACTAAGACTGCTTTCAACCAACTCTTTATAAGGCCATAAGCAAAGAAGAAAATGTTCACCCAGAAGCGGCGCTCCTAGTGACCAGGGACTTAAATGCAGCCAAACTTAAATCAGTTTTACCAAATTTTTACCAGCATGTCACATGTGCAACCAGGGGGAAAAACCCTAGACCACCTTTACTCCGCGTACAAAGCTCTGTCCTGCCCTCCATTTGGCAAATATGACCATAATTATATCCTCCTGATTCCTGCTTACAAGCAAAAATGAATACAGGAAGTACCAGTGATTCGCTCAATACGGAAGTGGTCAGATGACGCAAATGCTACACTACAGGACTGTTTTATTTGCACAGACTGGAATATGTTCCGGGATTCATCCAATGGCATTGAGTAGTACACCACCTCAGTCATCGGCTTCATCAATAAGTGCATCGATGACGTCGTCCCCACAGTGACTGTACGTACATATCCCAACCAGAAGCCATGGATTACAGGCAACATCCTCATCGAGCTAAAGGCTAGAGCTGCCGCTTTCAATGAGCGGGAGACTAATCCAGACGCTTATAAGGAATCTCGCTATGCCCTCAGACGAACTATCAAACAAGCAAAGTGTCAATACAGAATTAAGATGGAATCCTACTACACCGGCTCTGACGCACGTCGGATGTGGCAGGGCTTGAAAACTATTACGGACTAAAAAGGGAAACCCAAACGTGAGCTGCACAGTGACGCGAGCCTACCAGACGAGCTAAATGCATTTTATGCTCGCTTCGAGACTAGCAACACTGAAGCATGCACGAGAGCACCAGCTGTTTTGGATGACTGTGTGATAACACTCTCAGTAGCCGATGTGAACAAAATCTTTAAACAGGTCAAGATTCACAAAGCCGCTAGGGCCAAACTGATTATTAGGACATGTACTCAAAGCATGCGCGAACCAACTGTCAAGTGTCTTCACTGACATTATTCTACCTCTCCCTGACCGAGTCTGTAGTACCTACATGTTTCAAGCAAACCACCATAGTCCCTGTTCCCAAGGAAGTGAAGGTAACCTGCCTAAATGATTACCGTCCCGTGGCACTCACGTCGGTAGCCATGAAGTGCTTTGCAAGGCTGGTCATGGCTCACATCAACAGCATCCTCCCGGACACCCTAGACACACTCCAATTCACATACCGCCCCAACAGATTCACAAATTACGCAATATCAATCGCACTCCAGACTGTAGTCAATGAATGCTGTTCATTGACTACAGTTCAGCATTCAACACCATAGTGCCCACGAAGCTCATCACTAAGCTAAGAACTCTGGGTCTAAACACCTGCTCTGCAACTGGATCCTGGACTTTATGACGTGCCGCCCCCATGTGGTAAGAGTAGGCAATAACACGTCTGCCATGCTGATCCTTAACACTGGGGCCCCTCAGGGGTGTGTACTTAGTCCCCTCCTGTATTCCCTGTTCACCCACTACTGCGTGGCCAAACACAACTCCAACACCATCATTAAGTTTGCTGACAACACAACAGTGGTAGGTCCTGATCACCGACCACAATGACACGGCCTATAGGGAGGAGGTCAGAGAACTGGCAGTGTGGTGCCAGGACAACAACCTCTCCCTCAATGTGAGCAAAACAAAGGAGCTGATCGTGGACTACAGGAAAAGGTGGGCCGAACTGGCCCCCATTAACATCGACGGGGCTGTAGTGGAGCGGGTCGAGAGTTTCAAGTTCCTTGGTGTCCACATCACTAACAAACTAGCATGGTCCAAACATACCAAGACAGTCGTGAAGAGGGCACGAATATATACTGTATATAGACTCGTTATTGTTATTCTTATTGTGTTACTTATTATTACTTTTTATTTTAGTCTACTTTGTAAATATTTTCTTAAACTGTTCTTGAACTGCACTGTTGGTTAAGGGCATTGTAGGTAAGCATTTCACGGTAAAGTCTACACTTGTTGTATTAGGTGCATGTGACAAATAAAGTTTGATTTGATTTGAAATTAGTTAATAGACTAATAAGAAAAAGAGTTCCAAACTTCTCTGCCAATAACAGCTAGTTTTACGTTTTCCCCTCCCCACTCCCAGACAGTCCTAAAATTCTTACTGGAGAAATTGCTCTTTGCTAAGAAGCTATTTTGGTTTATTTTTGTCCATTTTAGTTGAAAACAATCTAAAGTAAGGTACTTAATTGTTACCCAGAAATAATTTGATATTGAGATAAAAATGACTGCATTGGACCTTTAATAAGATGTGTTATATCTGATGTATTTTTACGTTTGTTGATGCTTATTCATGAAAGTGATCATGAAGTGTACATTTAAAAAATATATATTGATTCAAAATTCTTGAGTTTCCAGGCACTCACTGTAGAATTCCTCATTGAATTCCTCAATTAATAAATACAGTAAGTGATCCTCAGTTCTTGGTTTTTAATGTTTAAATAATGCAGGAGAAAGAACAGACAAGGGCCGAGTTTAATCGATCCACAACAGACTTGTTCATAGGAGCAGAAGCCTCTCTCCTGTTTATGTAGCATGAGGCAGCTTGATGTACCAGTACCCCCCCCCCCCCGGACAGGATGCAGGGCCTTACCCCCAATCTATCTCCTTAATGCTGAGTGCCAAACAGAAACTAAGCGGGTCCCATTTTTAGTCTTTGGTACACTCTTAGAAAAAAAGGTGCTATCTAGAACCTAAAAGGGTTATTTGGCTGTCCCTATCAGAGAACCCTTTTGGTTCCAGGTAGAACCATATTGGGTTCCATGTAGGACCCTTTCCCCAGAGAGTTCTACATGGAACCCAAAAGAGTTCTACCTGGAACCTAAAAGTGTTCTCATATGGGGGACGGTTAAGAAACCTTTTGGAACACTTTCTTTCTACGAGTGTATGACTTGACCGAGGTTTGAACTCTCAACCTTTCAATCTCAGTGCAACCATTCTAACCGCAAGACCAGTGAGTTGGAGAAGTGAAGAAGAAGTGTGATAAGTATTTGATGTGTACCTGCTTCACTCATGAACTTCTCCATGACATCAGGTGAACAGTCTTTACACGTCTTCACCGCCACGCTTAGCCTCTCCCCATTCTGGTTCAGAAACAGTCACACACACACACACACACAATAATGAGATATATATTTTGCCCAGTTAGGAACATTTGGGGTGTTATAGTAACTGACTGTGTGAGTACGGTGTCGGGAGATATACTTGCCGATTTTTTGTACATTCCTTCATAGACCTCCCCGAAAAACCCCTCGCCAAGGATCCGTCCCAGAACAATGTCATGTCTGTCAATTCCATACTTCACCACTGGAACCAAGTATACAACAACACAATGAGTAGCTGCCATGGAACTTAGACTATAGCACATGTAATATAGAACATAGAGTACAAAACATAGAAAATAGAACATAGAATATGGAACACAGAACACATAACATAGAATATTGAATATAGAACCTAGAGTATAGATGTCTTCCATCCTGATAAAGAGTACGTCTCTACTTACCAGACTTTGGTCGTTCGTCAATCTCAGCGTAGATGTCAGATTCTGAATGATGGACAATATTTGATGATGTCAGTTTGTGTTAAAAACGGACGGGTCAACTTGAAACATACAGCGTAGCCCTGCCCTTACAGTACTAGTTTCAAACAATTCAAAACAGTCACTGTAATGACAAATTATTCATACTATTTGTCAAACAAAGACGAAGGCCGTCGTGGTAGATGAAAACTCACCCATGCTATATCTGAAGGAGCCCGTGTTCTCCGTTTGACTACAGAGTGGGAGGAGAGACAGCCAGAGGAGGAGAGGAGAGGATCATCAACCCTGGGTTTGAGGTAGCTCCTCAATACACCAGGCACACTGTTACAGTAACACTACCTGTCTCTTTGATACATCTATCTGACAGCCTCATGTCCAGTACATCCCATGTTTCAACAAGTACTAAATATTCCAGTTTGGTTTCAGTATAATGATTTGTTATGGAAATGACACAAAAGGCAAAAATATGAAGCCTTGTTCAAGAGAAAGTGAATCCACTCACTTCGTGGGAAGGTCTGGCAAGGAACTTCGTAAATTGGCATCTATGGGTCACATAAGAAGACACATTGGTTCAATAGACTTACGAGGGATGAGAAAATCGAATTAAACCATTGTGATGCACTCTTTCAGTGTATCCCCCGCAGTGTTTCTCCTACCATAAAATTCACAGGGCGGACTTCCTGATCCCCCTTACCTTTATTTGGTCTAGCGATGAACGACTCGTCAGTGGCGTGCTCAGAGCGACAGTAACCGTCAATAAGGTCCACCATGTTTTCTGCCATCGCAAACTTAGTCACGTTGATAGACAGAGGCTGACGAAGAAGATACAAACCTTTCACGTTAATGACCATAACTACAATTACAAATCACATTACAAATCACATTACAAACATTATACAAACATTATACAAACATTATACAAACATTATACAAACATTATACAAACATTATACAAACATTATAATGTCATAGGGGTCATAGACTGATAGAGGATTTTGGGGCAAAATATTTACTTAAGATGTTAGAATTCAGAGCCTGTATTCATTATGTCTCTAGTTAGAATTCAGAGCCTGTATTCATTATGTCTCTAGTTAGAATTCAGAGCCTGTATTCATTATGTCTTCAGTTAGAATTCAGAGCCTGTATTCATTATGTCTCTAGTTAGAATTCAGAGCCTGTATTCATTATGTCTCCAGTTAGAATTCAGAGCCTGTATTCATTATGTCTCCAGTTAGAATTCAGAGCCTGTATTCATTATGTCTCCAGTTAGAATTCAGAGCCTGTATTCATTATGTCTCCAGTTAGAATTCAGAGCCTGTATTCATTATGTCTCTAGTTAGAATTCAGAGCCTGTATTCATTATGTCTCCAGTTAGAATTCATAGTCTGTATTCATTATGTCTCCAGTTAGAATTCATAGTCTGTATTCATTATGTCTCTAGTTAGAATTCAGAGCCTGTATTCATTATGTCTCCAGTTAGAATTCAGAGCCTGTATTCATTATGTCTCCAGTTAGAATTCAGAGCCTGTATTCATTATGTCTCCAGTTAGAATTCAGAGCCTGTATTCATTATGTCTCTAGTTAGAATTCAGAGCCTGTATTCATTATGTCTCTAGTTAGAATTCAGAGCCTGTATTCATTATGTCTCCAGTTAGAATTCAGAGCCTGTATTCATTATGTCTCCAGTTAGAATTCAGAGCCTGTATTCATTATGTCTCTAGTTAGAATTCAGAGCCTGTATTCATTATGTCTCTAGTTAGAATTCAGAGCCTGTATTCATTATGTCTTCAGTTAGAATTCAGAGCCTGTATTCATTATGTCTCTAGTTAGAATTCAGAGCCTGTATTCATTATGTCTCTAGTTAGAATTCAGAGCCTGTATTCATTATGTCTCCAGTTAGAATTCAGAGCCTGTATTCATTATGTCTCTAGTTAGAAATCAGAGCCTGTATTCATTATGTCTCTAGTTAGAAATCAGAGCCTGTATTCATCATGTCTCCAGTTAGAATTCAGAGCCTGTATTCATTATGTCTCTAGTTAGAATTCAGAGCCTGTATTCATTATGTCTCCAGTTAGAATTCAGAGCCTGTATTCATAATGTCTAGTTAAAATTCAGAGCCTGTATTCATTATGTCTCTAGTTAAAATTCAGAGCCTGTATTCATTATGTCTCTAGTTAGAATTCAGAGCCTGTATTCATTATGTCTCTAGTTAGAATTCATAGTCTGTATTCATTATGTCTCTAGTTAGAATTCATAGTCTGTATTCATTATGTCTCTAGTTAGAATTCAGAGCCTGTATTCATGTCTCAGAGTAGTTGTTCTGATCTAGGATAAGGTTCCCCTGTCCATATAACTTTATTCATTATTATCTATGATCAGGTCCCCACTGTCCATAAAACCTTTTTCATTGTGATCTAAGATCAGGTCCTCACTGTCCATATAACCTTATTCATTACGATCTAAAAGGCAACACTGTTCCTATATCATCACTCCTACTCCGAGTCTCTTTGTGAATGTTGGCCCAGGCCTCACTACCTTGTTTTACCTGTCTGACTCGGTCCATGTTCTGATTGAGCAGTACTAATACACATTTTCTATCTATTTTAATGTGTACCTGTCTGGCTCCATCTATGTCCAGGTTGAGGAGGGCTTTGCCGTCACTCTGAGATGAACACTTGATGCTCTTGATCTGTTTGAAATCCGCTAGACACACAGGCTGGGGGGATAAGAGAGAAACAATTAGCTGATACACTTAACAGCCACAGGTGTAGGGTAAAGGTTGACACAGGAACAAGACTCCCGGGAACAAGACTCCAGGGAACAAGACTCCAGGGAACACGACTCCAGGGAACACGACTCCAGGGAACAGGACTCCAGGGAACAGGACTCCCGGGAACAAGACTCCAGGGAACAGGACTCCAGGGAACAAGACTCCAGGGAACAAGACTCCCGGGAACAAGACTCCCGGGAACAAGACTCCCGGGAACAAGACTCCCGGGAACAAGACTACAGGGAACAGGACACCAGGGAACAGGACTCCAGGGAACAGGACACCAGGGAACAGGACTCCAGGGAACAGGACACCAGGGAACAGGACACCAGGGAACAGGACTCCAGGGAACAAGACTCCAGGGAACAAGACTCCAAGGAACAAGACTCCAGGGAACAGGACACCAGGGAACAGGACTCCAGGGAACAAGACTCCAGGGAACAAGACTCCAGGGAACAAGACTCCAGGGAACAAGACTCCAGGGAACAAGACTCCAGGGCACAGGACTCCAGGGAACAGGACACCAGGGAACAAGACTCCAGGGAACAGGACTTCCGAGTGGCGCAGCAGTCTAAGGCACTGCATCGCAGTGCTAGAGGCATCACTACAGACCCTGGTTCGATCCCGGGCTGTATCACCAGCCTGTATCATCCGCCGTGATCAGGAGTTCCATAGGGTGGCGCACAATTGGCCCAGCGTCGTCCGGGTTAAGCGAAGGTTTGGCAGGTGGGGGCCTACTAGCCTCATCGCACTCCAGCGATTCCTTTTGGTGCAGAGCCTGCAGGCTGACCTCGTAAGTCAGTTGAATAGTGTTTCCTCCGACGCATTGGTGCGGCTGGCTTCCAGGTTAAGCGGGCGGGTGTTAAAGAAGTGTGGTTTGGCGGGTCATGTTTCGGAGGACGCACGACTCAACCTTTGCCTCCAGAGACCATTGAGGAATTGCAGCGGTGAGACAATTTTGAAAATGGGGAGAAAAAGGGTGATGAAATAAATAAATAAATAAAAATACTATTGGGGGTCCTGTGGGATTCTGGTTCTAGGGATCAACTTTGGGACAGGACAGGATGGACAGTAACTGAGTTTTTTTTTGTGTGCGTGGGGGGGGATATGTAATGTGTGGAAAATTTTATTTAAAAACTGAGTAGGCCTAATATAGTTTACTTAATATTATTATATTAGTTAAATGTAATTTCACCCCTCCTCTTCCTTCAGCTCACTCTCACGCCTCGCTCCAGTTATAGTCATGGCCACAGCGCAATCACTACTTTACCTCAGATGACAACAAACAGTCAGTGAATGATGAATCCTTCAAGAGAGGAATTGAGTTCATCCGACTCTGGGTAGGTGGAAGGGTTGCTTTCATTGCCAAACTCTGACAATGTGGTTGTTATCAACTGTGTGCAGGGCAGGATACTGTCTGGTGAGCGCCGAGCAGTAGCCAAAGGGAGCAGTCGCTATGGCGAGACGATTTTTTGCATTTGTGTTTTCTGTGTGTAAAATGAGCACGGGACGGGAGTCATTTCACAGGGACAGAACAGGAAGGTTCAGTCGTTATAGAGCTGTTGCCGAAACAGGACAGTACGGGAAAACATTTGACAAGACAGGAATGGATTTTCACTCCCGTGTCAACCTCTACACTTTTAGAAAAAAAGGGTTCCAAAATGGTTCTTCGGCTGTCCCCATAGGAGAACCCTTTTTGGTTCCAGGTAGAACTCTTTTGGGTTCCATGTAGAACCCTCTGTGGAAAGGGTATTACATGGAACTCAAAAGGGCTCTACCTGGAATCAAAAGAGTTCTACAAAAGGGTTCTTCAAAGGGTTCCCCTATAGGGACAGCCGAAGGGCAGTTTTAGGTTCTAGATAGCAGCTTTGTTTCTAAGAGTGTAAGGCAGGGTGAAGTCACATTTTCATTTTAAGTAATTTAGCAGACGCTCTTATCCAGTGCGTTCCTCTTCAGCTAGGTGAGACAACAGCATATCACAATAATAGCAAGTGCATTTCCCCCACAATGCTCAGTAGATGCTGACCTTGGTTCAGTTTAGTATTTTCCATACTAATGGTTAATCTATGACTTGGGGAAACTTCACCCCGGACCCCACACAAGCTGGGGATGGGACATGAAGAACAGGAGAATATCGGCCAGAAATCATTCACGACAATGCAATGAAAATGAACAAATAGCAACATATATAACACCCTGCTTACCGCTGAGTCTGTATGGGTGCGTTGGCGAATGCCCTGTATGCAGTTAACATCCTGCTTACCGCTGAGTCTGTATGGGTGCGTTGGCGAATGCCCTGTATGCAGTTAACATCCTGCTTACCGCTGAGTCTGTATGAGTGCGTTGGCGAATGCCCTGTATACAGTTAACACCCTGCTTACCGCTGAGTCTTTATGGGTGCGTTGGCGAATGCCCTGTATGCAGTTAACATCCTGCTTACCGCTGAGTCTGTATGAGTGCGTTGGCGAATGCCCTGCATGCTTACCGCTGAGTCTGTATGAGTGCGTTGGCGAATGCCCTGCATGCTTACCGCTGAGTCTGTATGAGTGCGTTGGCGAATGCCCTGCATGCTTACCGCTGAGTCTGTATGGGTGCGTTGGCGAATGCCCTGCATGCTTACCACTGAGTCTGTATGGGTGCGTTGGCGAATGCCCTGCATGCTTACCGCTGAGTCTGTATGGGTGCGTTGGCGAATGCCCTGCACGCTTACCACTGAGTCTGTATGGGTGCGTTGGCGAATGCCCTGCATGCTTACCGCTGAGTCTGTATGGGTGCGTTGGCGAATGCCCTGCATGCTTACCGCTGAGTCTGTATGGGTGCGTTGGCGAATGCCCTCCATGCTTACCGCTGAGTCTGTATGAGTGCGTTGGCGAATGCCCTCCATGCTTACCGCTGAGTCTTTATGGGTGCGTTGGCGAATGCCCTCCATGCTTACCGCTGAGTCTGTATGGGTGCGTTGGCGAATGCCCTCCATGCTTACCGCTGAGTCTGTATGGGTGCGTTGGCGAATGCCCTCCATGCTTACCGCTGAGTCTTTATGGGTGCGTTGGCGAATGCCCTCCATGCTTACCGCTGAGTCTGTATGGGTGCGTTGGCGAATGCCCTCCATGCTTACCGCTGAGTCTTTATGGGTGCGTTGGCGAATGCCCTCCATGCTTACCGCTGAGTCTGTATGGGTGCGTTGGCGAATGCCCTCCATGCTTACCGCTGAGTCTTTATGGGAGCGTTGGCGAATGCCCTGTATACAGTTAACATCCTGCTTACCGCTGAGTCTGTATGGGTGCGTTGGCGAATACCCTGCATGCTTACCGCTGAGTCTTTATGGGTGCGTTGGCGAATACCCTGCATGCTTACCGCTGAGTCTGTATGGGTGCGTTGGCGAATGCCCTGCATGCTTACCGCTGAGTCTTTATGGGTGCGTTGGCGAATGCCCTCCATGCTTACCGCTGAGTCTTTATGGGTGCGTTGGCGAATACCCTGCATGCTTACCGCTGAGTCTTTATGGGTGCGTTGGCGAATGCCCTGCATGCTTACCGCTGAGTCTTTATGGGTGCGTTGGCGAATGCCCTCCATGCTTACCGCTGAGTCTGTATGGGTGCGTTGGCGAATACCCTCCATGCTTACCGCTGAGTCTGTATGGGTGCGTTGGCGAATGCCCTGCATGCTTACCGCTGAGTCTGTATGGGTGCGTTGGCGAATACCCTCCATGCTTACCGCTGAGTCTGTATGGGTGCGTTGGCGAATGCCCTCCATGCTTACCGCTGAGTCTGTATGGGTGCGTTGGCGAATACCCTGCATGCTTACCGCTGAGTCTTTATGGGTGCGTTGGCGAATGCCCCTGCATGCTTACCGCTGAGTCTGTATGGGTGCGTTGGCGAATACCCTGCATGCTTACCGCTGAGTCTTTATGGGTGCGTTGGCGAATGCCCTCCATGCTTACCGCTGAGTCTGTATGGGTGCGTTGGCGAATACCCTGCATGCTTACCGCTGAGTCTTTATGGGTGCGTTGGCGAATGCCCTCCATGCTTACCGCTGAGTCTTTATGGGTGCGTTGGCGAATGCCCTCCATGCTTACCGCTGAGTCTGTATGGGTGCGTTGGCGAATGCCCTGCATGCTTACCGCTGAGTCTGTATGGGTGCGTTGGCGAATGCCCTGCATGCTTACCGCTGAGTCTGTATGGGTGCGTTGGCGAATGCCCTGCATGCTTACCGCTGAGTCTGTATGGGTGCGTTGGCGAATGCCCTGCATGCTTACCGCTGAGTCTTTATGGGTGCGTTGGCGAATGCCCTGCATGCTTACCGCTGAGTCTGTATGGGTGCGTTGGCGAATACCCTGCATGCTTACCGCTGAGTCTTTATGGGTGCGTTGGCGAATGCCCTCCATGCTTACCGCTGAGTCTGTATGGGTGCGTTGGCGAATACCCTGCATGCTTACCGCTGAGTCTTTATGGGTGCGTTGGCGAATGCCCTCCATGCTTACCGCTGAGTCTTTATGGGTGCGTTGGCGAATGCCCTCCATGCTTACCGCTGAGTCTGTATGGGTGCGTTGGCGAATGCCCTGCATGCTTACCGCTGAGTCTGTATGGGTGCGTTGGCGAATGCCCTGCATGCTTACCGCTGAGTCTGTATGGGTGCGTTGGCGAATGCCCTGCATGCTTACCGCTGAGTCTGTATGGGTGCGTTGGCGAATGCCCTGCATGCTTACCGCTGAGTCTGTATGGGTGCGTTGGCGAATGCCCTGCATGCTTACCGCTGAGTCTGTATGGGTGCGTTGGCGAATGCCCTGCATGCTTACCGCTGAGTCTGTATGGGTGCGTTGGCGAATGCCCTGCATGCTTACCGCTGAGTCTGTATGGGTGCGTTGGCGAATGCCCTCCATGCTTACCGCTGAGTCTTTATGGGTGCGTTGGCGAATACCCTGCATGCTTACCGCTGAGTCTTTATGGGTGCGTTGGCGAATGCCCTCCATGCTTACCGCTGAGTCTGTATGGGTGCGTTGGCGAATGCCCTGCATGCTTACCGCTGAGTCTTTATGGGTGCGTTGGCGAATGCCCTCCATGCTTACCGCTGAGTCTTTATGGGTGCGTTGGCGAATGCCCTCCATGCTTACCGCTGAGTCTTTATGGGTGCGTTGGCGAATGCCCTCCATGCTTACCGCTGAGTCTTTATGGGTGCGTTGGCGAATGCCCTCCATGCTTACCGCTGAGTCTTTATGGGTGCGTTGGCGAATGCCCTCCATGCTTACCGCTGAGTCTTTATGGGTGCGTTGGCGAATGCCCTCCATGCTTACCGCTGAGTCTTTATGGGTGCGTTGGCGAATGCCCTCCATGCTTACCGCTGAGTCTTTATGGGTGCGTTGGCGAATGCCCCTGCATGCTTACCGCTGAGTCTTTATGGGTGCGTTGGCGAATGCCCTGCACGCTTACCGCTGAGTCTGTATGGGTGCGTTGGCGAATACCCTCCATGCTTACCGCTGAGTCTGTATGGGTGCGTTGGCGAATGCCCCTGCATGCTTACCGCTGAGTCTGTATGGGTGCGTTGGCGAATGCCCCTGCATGCTTACCGCTGAGTCTTTATGGGTGCGTTGGCGAATACCCTCCATGCTTACCGCTGAGTCTTTATGGGTGCGTTGGCGAATGCCCCTGCATGCTTACCGCTGAGTCTTTATGGGTGCGTTGGCGAATGCCCTGCATGCTTACCGCTGAGTCTTTATGGGTGCGTTGGCGAATGCCCCTGCATGCTTACCGCTGAGTCTTTATGGGTGCGTTGGCGAATGCCCTCCATGCTTACCGCTGAGTCTTTATGGGTGCGTTGGCGAATGCCCTCCATGCTTACCGCTGAGTCTTTATGGGTGCGTTGGCGAATGCCCTCCATGCTTACCGCTGAGTCTTTATGGGTGCGTTGGCGAATGCCCTCCATGCTTACCGCTGAGTCTTTATGGGTGCGTTGGCGAATGCCCTCCATGCTTACCGCTGAGTCTTTATGGGTGCGTTGGCGAATGCCCTCCATGCTTACCGCTGAGTCTTTATGGGTGCGTTGGCGAATGCCCCTGCATGCTTACCGCTGAGTCTTTATGGGTGCGTTGGCGAATGCCCTGCACGCTTACCGCTGAGTCTGTATGGGTGCGTTGGCGAATACCCTCCATGCTTACCGCTGAGTCTGTATGGGTGCGTTGGCGAATGCCCCTGCATGCTTACCGCTGAGTCTGTATGGGTGCGTTGGCGAATGCCCCTGCATGCTTACCGCTGAGTCTTTATGGGTGCGTTGGCGAATACCCTCCATGCTTACCGCTGAGTCTTTATGGGTGCGTTGGCGAATGCCCCTGCATGCTTACCGCTGAGTCTTTATGGGTGCGTTGGCGAATGCCCTGCATGCTTACCGCTGAGTCTTTATGGGTGCGTTGGCGAATGCCCCTGCATGCTTACCGCTGAGTCTTTATGGGTGCGTTGGCGAATGCCCTCCATGCTTACCGCTGAGTCTTTATGGGTGCGTTGGCGAATGCCCTCCATGCTTACCGCTGAGTCTTTATGGGTGCGTTGGCGAATGCCCCTGGCTCCAATCACCAGCTCTACTGACAGACTCCAGCCTTGCTGTGGACAAACAGTGGGGTTTGCAACTTAACTTTCATTTCTTGACAAACTTCAGACTCATACAATATTTTCTGTGAAGTGAGCCGTGAAAAAAGGAAACCCAGTGCTTCTCTAATTGTAGATTCTTGCATCATTTGAGGTGCAGTGATCCAAAAGTAATCAGTTATGATCAGGAAAATGATATGATAGGTATTTACTGTGTACCGACAGGACCTCACTCAGGTATTTACTGTGTACCGACAGGACCTCACTCAGGTATTTACAGTGTACCGACTGCAAATACCTGAGTGCGGACCTTCCCTAATGGTATTGTTTGTAAAGCCAACAGCAACACGCACCACCAGTTCGCAGGGGTAGACCTCCTCATCAACGTTGATGAATTCCGTGAGCGTTTTGAAGAAGCGAACCATACACTCGTCCTCCTTCAGAGTAGCGTACTGCTGGAACGTCTGGGTGATCAGCTTCCGAAGGGGACGAGACTGGGACAGAACATCACAACACAAGACAACACTTTCATAACCCTATTTTAACTATGATGTCAAATAGTAAACAGCAGGGTAAACGACGCTGCTAGCATAGAAATTATCAGAAATTATTTAGAAATTAACAGAAATTATCAGAAATTAACAGAAATGATCAGATATGAGAAATGAGAAATTAACAGAAATTATGAGAAATTGACAGAAATTATCAGAAATTATCAGAAATTAACAGAAATGATCAGATATTATGAGAATTATGAGAAATTAACAGAAATTCTCTTTGCTGACATAATAGTTACAGTTAGGCTCATTAAAATCTTTGTAGAAACTTCCAATAATATCATGTGGAAATCAAAATGTATAAATGTACCTTCATGCGGTCAATGAGCTCCTGTGGGAAGAACAGGTTCAGCCCCACGTCCTTCCTTCATTGGTCAAAATTAATCACATTCAGAGAGACCAGTTTGAATAAAACAACCAATCAAACCAATGTGATAGAAAAGGGTAGGTAAAAAAACAACCAATCAAACCAAAATGATAGAAAAGGGTAGGTAAAAAACCAACCAATCAAACCAATGTGATAGAAAAGGGTAGGTAAAAAAAACAACCAATCAAACCAATGTGATAGAAAAGAGTATGTAAATAAACCAACCAATCAAACCAATGTGATAGAAAAGGGTATGTAAATAAACCAACCAAGGGTAGGTAAATTAAGGTTAAGGTAAATGAAGGTTGGTAGCAACAAACATGTCAAATGTAAGTACTTACTCTAGCAACTCAAAGTTGGACTTCTTCTCCAAACCTTTATCGTTCATGTCTTTATAAAACCTCCTGAGGACCAAGCAGATATACACTGTGTTTTATGTTTTATCTGACTCAGTGATGTTTCTCTGATTTTTAAAAACATATTTTTTAAAGATCCTATTTAAATGTTCCGTACGGTGGGAGAAAAGCTTGTAAGCATTTCACTGTATGGTTTACACCCATTGTATTCTGTCATGTGACAAATAAACTTGAATTGATTTAGAACAACATGACAATACGACGACCAAGCTCTACGGACACACCCACTGTGACGTTGATGATGTCTACACAGTGACAAGAGGATACATAAGGAAAGCCCACAACCTCACCTAATCTCCAGACAGCCCAGCTGCAGGGCCATCCCATCACTGACTTTACTGGCATGGTAATGCATGTAGTCACTACGCACCTAACACAGACCCAAGACGGCATAGAGAGAGACCACATTAATGGGTTAGAGTTAGTTATGCTGAATCCCATTCATGTAATCAACACGCACCTAACACAGCCAATATGGATAGAACACATGACCTGTTATCTGTATGAAGTCACTAAGCCTGGTCTCACAGTCTAGACGTAACATAGTACATGTAAATCCGGGACACTCAAATTTGTATGGTACGTTATGTTTGCTGTTAATACATATAGACAGATGGTTACTTAAGGCTTAAACCAAAGTAGGGTGGTTGGTTGGGGTGGATGGGTAGGCATATAACGTGAACGTCTAGCAACCCAAAGGTCCCATCAGGAACAACTTCAGGAACAACTTTAGATAATTAGTTGTTCCTGACTCCTAAGCTTAAACTTAACCTTAAACCATAACCTAGCTAATGTTAGCCAGCTAGCTAGAATTCGTAACACATACATCTAGCAAATTCTTATCATATAATACAAATTGTAAGTTGTAACATATCATATGAAATGGGTGATGGACAGCCACAAATTAATACACACCATACGAAACGTAACATGTAATATTAAACGGAGTGTCTCGGATTTACTTACAGAATGATAAGAAAAGCTCTGAGACCAGGTTGCGTAACAATGCATCTACAGTATTACCACAAGTCCAAGACAACAGACAACAGTGAATTATCGCTGATGATGAAGTTCTGGAAATTAGTCATGTGTATTAGTGTGTTCTCTACATAATCAGAGTAGTAATGTGTTCTCTACATAATCAGAGTATTAATGTGTTCTCTACATAATCAGAGTAGTAATGTGTTCTCTACATAATCAGAGTAGTAATGTGTTCTCTACATAGTCAGAGTAATGTGTTCTCTACATAGTCAGAGTAGTAATGTGTTCTCTACATAGTCAGAGTAGTAATGTGTTCTCTACATAATCAGAGTAGTAATGTGTTCTCTACATAGTCAGAGTAGTAATGTGTTCTCTACATAGTCAGAGTAGTAATGTGTTCCCTACATAATCAGAGTAATAATGTGTTCTCTACATAGTCAGAGTAGTAATGTGTTCTCTACATAGTCAGAGTAGTAATGTGTTCTCTACATAATCAGAGTAGTAATGTGTTCTCTACATAGTCAGAATAGTAATGTGTTCTCTACATAGTCAGAGTAGTAATGTGTTCTCTACATAGTCAGAGTAGTAATGTGTTCTCTACATAGTCAGAGTAGTAATGTGTTCTCTACATAGTCAGAGTAGTAATGTGTTCTCTACATAATCAGAGTAATAATGTGTTCTCTACATAATCAGAGTAATAATGTGTTCTCTACATAGTCAGAGTAGTAATGTGTTCTCTACATAGTCAGAGTAGTAATGTGTTCTCTACATAGTCAGAGTAGTAATGTGTTCTCTACATAATCAGAGTAGTAATGTGTTCTCTACATAGTCAGAGTAGTAATGTGTTCTCTACATAGTCAGAGTAGTAATGTGTTCTCTACATAATCAGAGTAGTATTCATGTGTTCTCTACATAGTCAGAGTAGTAATGTGTTCTCTACATAATCAGAGTAGTATTCATGTGTTCTCTACATAGTCAGAGTAGTAATGTGTTCTCTACATAATCAGAGTAGTATTCATGTGTTCTCTACATAGTCAGAATAGTAATGTGTTCTCTACATAGTCAGAGTAGTAATGTGTTCTCTACATAATCAGAGTAGTATTCATGTGTTCTCTACATAGTCAGAGTAGTAATGTGTTCTCTACATAATCAGAGTAGTATTCATGTGTTCTCTACATAGCGTATTAACGTGTTCTCTACATGGCATATTAATGTGTTCTCTACATAATCAGAGTATTAATGTGTTCTCTACATAGTCAGAGTATGAATGTGTTCTCCACATAGAGTATTAATGTGTTCTCTACATAGTCAGAGTATGAATGTGTTCTCTACATAGAGTATTAATGTGTTCTCTACATAATCAGAGTATTAATGTGTTCTCTACATAATCAGAGTATTAATGTGTTCTCTACATAGTCAGAGTATGAATGTGTTCTCTACATAGTCAGAGTATGAATGTGTTCTCCACATAGAGTATTAATGTGTTCTCTACATAGTCAGAGTATGAATGTGTTCTCTACATAGAGTATTAATGTGTTCTCTACATAGAGTATTAATGTGTTCTCTACATAGAGTATTAATGTGTTCTCTACATAGCGTATTAATGTGTTCTCCACATAGTCAGAGTATGAATGTGTTCTCTACATAGAGTATTAATGTGTTCTCCACATAGTCAGAGTATGAATGTGTTCTCTACATAGAGTATTAATGTGTTCTCTACATAGTCAGAGTATGAATGTGTTCTCTACATAGAGTATGAATGTGTTCTCTACATAGAGTATTAATGTGTTCTCTACATAGCATATTAATGTGTTCTCCACAGAGTATTAATGTGTTTTCTACATAGTCAGAGTATTAATATGTTCTCTACATATCATATTAATGTGTTCTCTACATAGCGTATTAATGTGTTCTCTACATATCATATTAATGTGTTCTCTACATAGTCAGAGTATTAATATGTTCTCTACATAGCATATTAATGTGTTCTCTACATAGCGTATTAATGTGTTCTCCACATAGTCAGAGTAGTGCTTGCTGTCTACTGTACCTGTTGATAGAAATACAGCAGTGTGGTTCTGTCTTCTTTAAACTTTTCCAGGAAGTTGACTGGAATGTAGCGGACTCTCAGGTCATACCTGGGGAGAGATGAAAATATCCATATTTTAGAGTAGGAGTTTTCAACTGATGAACGTACCCATATTTTCAACTGATGAACGTACCCATATTTTAGAGTAGGAGTCTTCAACTGATGAATGTACCCATATTTTAGAGTAGGAGTCTTCAACTGATAAACGTACCCATATTTTAGAGTAGGAGTCTTCAACTGATGAACGTACCCATATTTTAGAGTAGGAGTCTTCAACTGATGAACGTACCCATATTTTAGAGTAGGAGTCTTCAACTGATAAACGTACCCATATTTTAGAGTAGGAGTCTTCAACTGATAAACGTACCCATATTTTAGAGTAGGAGTCTTCAACTGATGAACGTACCCATATTTTCAACTGATGAACGTACCCATATTTTAGAGCAGGAGTCTTCAACTGATAAACGTACCCATATTTTAGAGTAGGAGTCTTCAACTGATGAACAGATCCATATTTTAGAGTAGGAGTCTTCAACTGATGAACTTACCCATATTTTAGAGTAGGAGTCTTCAACTGATAAACGTACCCATATTTTAGAGTAGGAGTCTTCAACTGATGAACGTATCCATATTTTAGAGTAGGAGTCTTCAACTGATGAATGTACCCATATTTTAGAGTAGGAGTCTTCAACTGATAAACGTACCCATATTTTCAACTGATAAACGTACCCATATTTTAGAGTAGGAGTCTTCAACTGATGAACGTACCCATATTTTCAACTGATGAACGTACCCATATTTTAGAGCAGGAGTCTTCAACTGATAAACGTACCCATATTTTAGAGTAGGAGTCTTCAACTGATGAACAGATCCATATTTTAGAGTAGGAGTCTTCAACTGATGAACGTACCCATATTTTAGAGTAGGAGTCTTCAACTGATAAACGTACCCATATTTTAGAGTAGGAGTCTTCAACTGATGAATTTACCCATATTTTAGAGTAGGAGTCTTCAACTGATAAACGTACCCATATTTTAGAGTAGGAGTCTTCAACTGATGAACGTACCCATATTTTCAACTGATGAACGTACCCATATTTTAGAGTAGGAGTCTTCAACTGATAAACGTACCCATATTTTAGAGTAGGAGTCTTCAACTGATGAACGTATCCATATTTTAGAGTAGGAGTCTTCAACTGATGAATGTACCCATATTTTAGAGTAGGAGTCTTCAACTGATAAACGTACCCATATTTTCAACTGATAAACGTACCCATATTTTAGAGTAGGAGTCTTCAACTGATGAACGTTCCCATATTTTAGAGTAGGAGTCTTCAACTGATGAACGTATCCATATTTTAGAGTAGGAGTCTTCAACTGATGAATGTACCCATATTTTAGAGTAGGAGTCTTCAACTGATAAACGTACCCATATTTTCAACTGATAAACGTACCCATATTTTAGAGTAGGAGTCTTCAACTGATGAACGTTCCCATATTTTAGAGTAGGAGTCTTCAACTGATAAACGTACCCATATTTTAGAGTAGGAGTCTTCAACTGATGAACGTACCCATATTTTAGAGTAGGAGTCTTCAACTGATCAATGTACCCATATTTTAGAGTAGGAGTCTTCAACTGATGAACGTACCCATATTTTAGAGTAGGAGTTTTCAACTGATGAACGTACCCATATTTTAGAGTAGGAGTCTTCAACTGATGAACGTACCCATATTTTAGAGTAGGAGTCTTCAACTGATGAACGTACCCATATTTTCAACTGATGAACGTACCCATATTTTAGAGTAGGAGTCTTCAACTGATAAACGTACGCATATTTTAGAGTAGGAGTCTTCAACTGATGGATGTACCCATATTTTAGAGTAGGAGTTTTCAACTGATGAACGTACCCATATTTTAGAGTAGGAGTCTTCAACTGATGAACGTACCCATATTTTAGAGTAGGAGTCTTCAGCCTTGTCTTGGTCAGGGACCCCGTCCCAGGCAAACCCAAAGCACCACCACAACTTAATATTTTACAGTGAAGGTTGAAGCAGAAACAAACTCCTTGTCTTGCGACTCTTTCGTCTTGTGACTCCATGAGGAAACTCCTTTAAACTTTAAAAGGCTGTCATACATTGGTTCACTTATGCCCTAAAATAAATGTGTTCATATGAGCAGGAATATTGTATATACATTTGTTCATATGGGCAGAATATTGGCGGCAAACAGGCAACCCATGGTCCTCATCATACATTAGTAAAAATAAATAATTGCATGTCTTGTCATCAGGTGAATGATAATGGCAAGGAGAAATAATCAACATCAGTCTCCCCTCCTCCACCTCCTCAATCCCTGTCCCACTCCTCCTCCACCTCCTCAATCCCTGTCCCACTCCTCCTCCACCTCCTCTATCCGTGTCCCACTCCACCTCCTCAATCCCTGTCCCACTCCTCCTCCACCTCCTCAATCCCTGTCCCACTCCTCCTCCACCTCCTCTATCCGTGTCCCACTCCACCTCCTCAATCTCTCTCCCACTCCTCCTCCACCTCCTCTATCCGTGTCCCACTCCACCTCCTCAATCCCTGTCCCACTCCTCCTCCACCTCCTCAATCCCTGTCCCACTCCTCCTCCACCTCCTCTATCCGTGTCCCACTCCTCCTCCACCTCTATCCCTGTCCCACTCCTCCTCCACCTCCTCTATCCGTGTCCCACTCCTCCTCCACCTCCTCTATCCGTGTCCCACTCCTCCTCCACCTCCTCTATCCGTGTCCCACTCCACCTCCGCCACCTCTGTCCCACTCCTCCATCCACCCTGTCCCACTCCCACTCCACCCCCTGCACCCCTGTCCCACTCCACCTCCTCCACCCTGTCCCACTCCTCCACCCTGTCCCACTCCTACTCCGCCACCCCTGTCCCATACCTCATCTTCCCTGTCCCACTCCTCCTCCTCCTCCCTGTCCCACCCTTCCTTCACTCGTCTCTCCTCCTCCACCTCCTCCTCCCTGTCCCACCCTTCCTTCACTCATCTCTCCTCCTCCACCTCCTGCCCCTGTCCCATACCTCCTCTTCCCTGTCCCATACCTCCTCCACCCTCTCCCTACCTCCTCCACCCTCTCCCTACCTCCTCCACCCTGTCCCTACCTCCTCCACCCTGTCCCACTCCTCCACCCTGTCCCACTCCTCCACCCTGTCCCACTCCTCCCTGTCCCAGCCTTCCTTCACTCGTCTCTCCTCCTCCACCTCCTCCCCCCTGTCCCACCCTTCCTTCACTCGTCTCTCCTCCTCCACCTGCTCCTCCTCCCTGTCCCACCCCTCCTCCACCCATCTCTCCTCCCCCCCTCGTCCACCTCCTCCCTGTCCCATCCCTCCACCCCTCCTCTCACCTCCACTCTGCCTCCACGTGATGACTCTCATAGCGTTGCTCCACCTCCCCCACGGTCAGGTCTGGATGAAGCCAGTGGAGCTCGTCTGACTTCAGGTGCTTCAGCAGCAAACCATAGCAGCCTTTATACTGAATGTTAGGACCCAGCCTACCACTGGTCAGGATAGACTGGACTATAGCCTGGAGGAGAGAGACCAGTATGGAGACAGTCACAGTTAAAAGGATACCACTGGTCAGGATAGACTGCACTATAGCCTGGAGGAGAGAGACCAGTACGGAGACAGTCACAGTTAAAAGGATACCACTGGTCAGGATAGACTGCACTATAGCCTGGAGGAGAGAGACCAGTACGGAGACAGTCACAGTTAAAAGATTACCACTGGTCAGGATAGACTGCACTATAGCCTGGAGGAGAGAGACCAGTACGGAGACAGTCACAGTTAAAAGGATACCACTGGTCAGGATAGACTGCACTATAGCCTGGAGGAGAGAGACCAGTATGGAGACAGTCACAGTTAAAAGGATACCACTGGTCAGGATAGACTGCACTATAGCCTGGAGGAGAGAGACCAGTACGGAGACAGTCACAGTTAAAAGATTACCACTGGTCAGGATAGACTGCACTATAGCCTGGAGGAGAGAGACCAGTACGGAGACAGTCACAGTTAAAAGGATACCACTGGTCAGGATAGACTGCACTATAGCCTGGAGGAGAGAGACCAGTACGGAGACAGTCACAGTTAAAAGGATACCACTGGTCAGGATAGACTGCACTATAGACCATAACTAAGTAACTAAGTGACTTCTGTGTAGAATTGACGATAAATAAATGATATGTCTTATTGCAAACAACTGCAGTTCACATATCCAACTCCCAAGGGGTTGTACACATCATGAGGACACTTCAGTTCCTACAACAGATCCTCAATCAATCCATCCATCCTATCAATCAAAAAGTCAATCAATCAACTCATTAACCAATAAATCAATCAATCAAAGTGATTTATGTATATCAAATGTAGTTATGTGTATCAAATGTATTTATGTATATTACATGTGTTTATGTATGTCAAATGTATTTATGTGTATCAAATGTATTTATGTGTATCAAATGTATTTATGTATATCAAATGTATTTCTAAATCCCTTTTGACGTCAACAGCTGGTCAAAGTGTAGTTAATCACCCTGATCTTCCAGGAGCTGTCACACTTGACCAGTTTGAAGTTCTTCCCCAGGGTGTTGTTGGTGGAAAAACAGACTTTGAGGATCTTGGTGGGTCCTCCCTCCCCGCTGAAGGGGCTCTGTTGTGGGCCATCGTTGTGGCCGGGGCTGGGTAGCCTCCAGGACAGGGTGGTAGTGTCTCCCTGCATCACCTCGTACATTCTCACGGTAGAGAGAATGATAACGTCATACTGATGTCATACCTGGGGAGAGAGAGAAAGAGGAGGGGGGAGAGAGAGAGAAAGAGGAGGGGGGAGAGAGAGAGAAAGAGGAGGGGGGAGAGAGAGAGAAGAGGGGGGGGGAGAGAGAGAGAAAGAGGAGGGGGGAGAGAGAGAGAAAGAGGAGGGGGGAGAGAGAGAGAAAGAGGAGGGGGGAGAGAGAGAGAAGAGGAGGGGGGAGAGAGAGAGAAGGAGGAGGGGGGAGAGAGAGAGAAAGAGGAGGGGGGAGAGAGAGAGAAAGAGGAGGGGAGAGAGAGAGAGAAAGAGGAGGGGAGAGAGAGAGAGAAAGAGGAGGGGGGAGAGAGAGAGAAAGAGGAGGGGGGAGAGAGAGAGAAAGAGGAGGGGAGAGAGAGAGAGAGAAAGAGGAGGGGAGAGAGATAGAGAGAGAGAGAGAAAGAGGAGGGGAGAGAGAGAGAGAAAGAGGAGGGGAGAGAGAGAGAAAGAGGAGGGGAGAGAGATAGAGAAAGAGGAGGGGAGAGAGAGAGAGAAAGAGGAGGGGGGAGAGAGAGAGAGAGAGAAAGAGGAGGGGGGAGAGAGAGAGAAAGAGGAGGGGGAGAGAGAGAGAAAGAGGAGGGGAGAGAGAGAGAGAGAAAGAGGAGGGGAGAGAGAGAGAGAAAGAGGAGGGGAGAGAGATAGAGAGAGAGAGAGAAAGAGGAGGGGAGAGAGAGAGAGAAAGAGGGGGGGAGAGAGAGAGAAAGAGGAGGGGAGAGAGATAGAGAAAGAGGAGGGGAGAGAGAGAGAGAAAGAGGAGGGGGGAGAGAGAGAGAGAGAGAAAGAGGAGGGGGGAGAGAGAGAGAAAGAGGAGGGGGAGAGAGAGAGAAAGAGGAGGGGAGAGAGAGAGAGAGAAAGAGGAGGGGGGAGAGAGAGAGAAAGAGGAGGGGGAGAGAGAGAGAAAGAGGAGGGGAGAGAGAGAGAGAAAGAGGAGGGGGGAGAGAGAGAGAAAGAGGAGGGGGGAGAGAGAGAGAAAGAGGAGGGGGGAGAGAGAGAGAAAGAGGAGGGGGGAGAGAGAGAGAAAGAGGAGGGGGGAGAGAGAGAGAAAGAGGAGGGGGGAGAGAAAGAGAAAGAGGAGGGGGGAGAGAAAGAGAAAGAGGAGGGGGGAGAGAGAGAGAAAGAGGAGGGGAGAGAGAGAGAAAGAGGAGGGGAGAGAGAGAGAGAAAGAGGAGGGGAGAGAGAGAGAGAAAGAGGAGGGGAGAGAGAGAGAGAAAGAGGAGGGGAGAGAGAGAGAGAAAGAGGAGGGGAGAGAGAGAGAGAAAGAGGAGGGGAGAGAGAGAGAGAAAGAGGAGGGGAGAGAGAGAGAGAAAGAGGAGGGGAGAGAGAGAGAGAAAGAGGAGGGGGGAGAGAGAGGGACAGGGGAGGGGGGGGTTATGCCATCATCCATAGTTTGAGACAGAGAGGGTGGTCAGTCAGAAAGATACCAGGTAACTTTCCTCCTCTGGATCGATCCAGTCAAAACCCTTTGCAGTACCTCCGTTCAGCCGTGACATGATCTATATAGCGATAATACAATGCGTTGTACTGTAGTGTCAGATGTGGTTTGGACTCACTTTACAGTTGATTTACAGATGTGATCTACTGATACAGCCAGACATTCCTGTCTTTCACTTCATGTGAAGGCCTGTACAAAATCACAAGGTGAACTCGAAGCGGCACGACGTGTATGCCCTACACACACACCACGTTCAGTATCTATTCTACTGTAGCAGACAACATAGAGCCATGTAGAACCATTTGTCTCAGTAGGAGAACACTCTGACAAAATGGTTCCAGATAGAACCCTTTCAGGTGAGATATATAAATAAAAATATGTTTTGGTTACTAATCAGGTAGCAACCTTTCAGAGGTTCTATGTGGAACCATAGGTTCTATGTGGAACAATAGGTTCTATGTGGAACAATAGGTTCTATGTGGAACCAGATGTTCTATGTGGAACCAAATGTTCTATGTGGAACAATAGGTTATATGTGGAACAATAGGTTATATGTGGAACAATAGGTTCTGTGAATTGTGATATTAATTGTGACAGTAGAGAATTGTGATATTATTTTTGACGATATTTGATCGATTCTATGACTTTCTATGGAGAAAACAAATGTTGTTAGGTAGTTAATGTTAGTTAGCTCTAGTCGGCTGTACCTGCGCCAAAACTCTGCTATCTCTCCTTCTATAGCTTGGCCCGAATCTTATTATTCAATGGTACCTCTCCTCCCACACACAGTATCTATATTCTATATGTTCCTGCCACAAACAGAACCTCTATATTCTATATGTTCCTGCCACAAACAGAACCTCTATATTCTATATGTTCCTGCCACAAACAGAACCTCTATATTCTATATGTTCCTGCCACACACAGAACCTCTATATTCTATATGTTCCTGCCACACACAGAACCTCTATATTCTATATGTTCCTGCCACACACAGAACCTCTATATTCTATATGTTCCTGCCACACACAGAACCTCTATATTCTATATGTTCCTGCCACACACAGAACCTCTATATTCTATATGTTCCTGCCACAAACAGAACCTCTATATTCTATATGTTCCTGCCACACACAGAACCTCTATATTCTATATGTTCCTGCCACAAACAGTATCTATATTCTATATGTTCCTGCCACACACAGAACCTCTATATTCTATATGTTCCTGCCACACACAGTATCTATATTCTATATGTTCCTGCCACACACAGAACCTCTATATTCTATATGTTCCTGCCACAAACAGAACCTCTATATTCTATATGTTCCTGCCACAAACAGAACCTCTATATTCTATATGTTCCTGCCACAAACAGTATCTATATTCTATATGTTCCTGCCACACACAGAACCTCTATATTCTATATGTTCCTGCCACACACAGTATCTATATTCTGTATGTTCCTGCCACAAACAGAACTTCTATATTCTATATGTTCCTGCCACAAACAGAACCTCTATATTCTATATGTTCCTGCCACAAACAGAACCTCTATATTCTATATGTTCCTGCCACACACAGAACCTCTATATTCTATATGTTCCTGCCACAAACAGAACCTCTATATTCTATATGTTCCTGCCACACACAGAACCTCTATATTCTATATGTTCCTGCCACACACAGAACCTCTATATTCTATATGTTCCTGCCACACACAGAACCTCTATATTCTATATGTTCCTGCCACAAACAGAACCTCTATATTCTATATGTTCCTGCCACACACAGAACCTCTATATTCTATATGTTCCTGCCACAAACAGAACCTCTATATTCTATATGTTCCTGCCACAAACAGAACCTCTATATTCTATATGTTCCTGCCACACACAGAACCTCTATATTCTATATGTTCCTGCCACAAACAGTATCTATATTCTATATGTTCCTGCCACAAACAGAACCTCTATATTCTATATGTTCCTGCCACACACAGAACCTCTATATTCTATATGTTCCTGCCACAAACAGAACCTCTATAATCTAAAATCAAGGCAAAAGAAACAGCTGCACATCTGAAAAATTAGGAATTTCCACACTGACTGACTGACTGACTGGCTGACTGACTGGCTGACTGGCTGACTGACTGGCTGACTGGCTGACTGACTAACTGGCTGACTGACTGACTGACTGGCTGGCTGACTGGCTGACTGACTAACTGGCTGACTGCCTGACTAACTGACTAACTGGCAGACTGACTGGCTGGCTGACTAACTGACTGACTGACTGGCTGACTGACTGGCTGACTGACTGGCTGGCTGACTGGCTGGCTGACTAACTGGCTGACTGACTAACTGACTGGCTGGCTGGCTGACTGGCTGGCTGGGGAAAAGGGTGAAGGGTCTGAGCCTTGGTTAAACTGGAGTGTAAGTAAAACATATCCAAACAAAAGTTCTCTCACTTACAGTAGTAGTATGTCTAGCTCTTCTTCTCTCACTTACAGTAGTAGTATGTCTAGCTCTTCTTCTCTCACTTACAGTAGTAGTATGTCTAGCTCTTCTTCTCTCACTTACAGTAGTAGTATGTCTAGCTCTTCTTCTCTCACTTACAGTAGTAGTATGTCTAGCTCTTCTTCTCTCACTTACAGTAGTAGTATGTCTAGCTCTTCTTCTCTCACTTACAGTAGTAGTATGTCTAGCTCTTCTTCTCTCACTTACAGTAGTAGTATGTCTAGCTCTTCTTCTCTCACTTACAGTAGTAGTAAGTCTAGCTCTTCTTCTCTCACTTACAGTAGTAGTAAGTCTAGCTCTTCTTCTCTCACTTACAGTAGTAGTATGTCTAGCTCTTCTTCTCTCACTTACAGTAGTAGTATGTCTAGCTCTTCTTCTCTCACTTACAGTAGTAGCAGTAAGTAAAGCCCTACTTCTCTCATGTAGTAGTATGTCTAGCTCTTCTTCTCTCACAGTAGTAGTAAGTAAAGCCCTACATCTCTCATGTAGTAGTAAGTTAAGCCCTACTTCTCTCATGTAGTAGCAGTAAGTAAAGCCCTACATCTCACACTTACAGTAGTAGTAAGTAAAGCCCTACTTCTCTCATGTAGTAGTAAGTAAAGCCCTACTTCTCTCATGTAGTAGTAAGTAAAGCCCTACTTCTCTCATGTAGTAGCAGTAAGTAAAGCCCTACTTCTTTCACTTACAGTAGTAGTAAGTAAAGCCCTACTTCTCTCATGTAGTAGCAGTAAGTAAAGCCCTACTTCTTTCACTTACAGTAGTAGTAAGTAAAGCCCTACTTCTCTCATGTAGTAGTAAGTTAAGCCCTACTTCTCTCATGTAGTAGCAGTAAGTAAAGCCCTACTTCTTTCACTTACAGTAGTAGTAAGTAAAGCCCTACTTCTCTCATGTAGTAGTAAGTTAAGCCCTACTTCTCTCATGTAGTAGCAGTAAGTAAAGCCCTACTTCTTTCACTTACAGTAGTAGTAAGTAAATCCCTACTTCTGTCACTTACAGTAGTCGTAAGTAAAGCCCTACATCTCACACTTACAGTAGTAGTAAGTAAAGCCCTACTTCTCTCATGTAGTAGTAAGTAAAGCCCTACTTCTCTCATGTAGTAGCAGTAAGTAAAGCCCTACTTCTTTCACTTACAGTAGTAGTAAGTAAAGCCCTACTTCTCTCACGTAGTAGTAAGTAAAGCCCTACTTCTCTCACGTAGTAGTAGTAAGTAAAGCCCTACTTCTCTCACGTAGTAGTAGTAAGTAAAGCCCTACTTCTCTCACGTAGTAGTAAGTAAAGCCCTACTTCTTTCAGGTACAGTAGTAGTAAGTAAAGCCCTACTTCTCTCACATAGTAGTAAGTAAAGCCCTACATCTCACACTTACAGTAGTAGTAAGTAAAGCCCTACTTCTCTCATGTAGTAGCAGTAAGTAGAGCCCTACTTCTTTCACTTACAGTAGTAGTAAGTAAAGCCCTACTTCTCTCATGTAGTAGTAAGTAAAGCCCTACTTCTCTCATGTAGTAGCAGTAAGTAAAGCCCTACTTCTTTCACTTACAGTAGTAGTAAGTAAAGCCCTACTTCTCTCACGTAGTAGTAGTAAGTAAAGCCCTACTTCTCTCACGTAGTAGTAGTAAGTAAAGCCCTACTTCTCTCACGTAGTAGTAGTAAGTAAAGCCCTACTTCTCTCACGTAGTAGTAAGTAAAGCCCTACTTCTTTCACTTACAGTAGTAGTAAGTAAAGCCCTACTTCTCTCACGTAGTAGTAGTAAGTAAAGCCCTACTTCTCTCACGTAGTAGTAGTAAGTAAAGCCCTACTTCTCTCACGTAGTAGTAGTAAGTAAAGCCCTACTTCTCTCACATAGTAGTAAGTAAAGCCCTACATCTCACACTTACAGTAGTAGTAAGTAAAGCCCTACTTCTCTCATGTAGTAGTAAGTAAAGCCCTACTTCTCTCATGCAGTAGCAGTAAGTAAAGCCCTACTTCTTTCACTTACAGTAGTAGTAAGTAAAGCCCTACTTCTCTCATGTAGTAGCAGTAAGTAAAGCCCTACTTCTCTCAATCATAGTAGTAGTAAGTAAAGCCCTACTTCTCTCACGTAGTAGTAAGTAAAGCCCTACTTCTCTCACGTAGTAGTAAGTAAAGCCCTACTTCTCTCACGTAGTAGTAAGTATAGCCCTACTTCTCTCACTTATCTCACATTGAAGCAGAGGTTGCATAAGAACCAGTAAGCACATTGTCAACAGCTGTTGCTAACATACCTGGACAGGGCCTGGTCAATATACCTCACCAGAAAAACACCCCTAGTATTGCTTGTAGTCGCAACTACACAGTACGCACCTTAGTATGGTCTTCCCATATTACTATCTCTGTTACTTTTATCGCTCCATAACTGAGGACCTGGTTTATGTCTGTCTGTCTTTTATGTCTGTGGTGTCGTAGTGCGGAGCAGAGCTGGGTGTGTCTCGATCTTTGTGTTCTCAGAGCTTCAGCTGTTGTTGGAGAGGGGTACTGTTTTGTTAGCCTGAGGCTCTGAATTCCTCAACTAGGGCCCCGTGCATGTTTCTCACTCTGTGTGTGTGATGAGCCTGGGAGACACTCCCCACACTGTAGCTAAAACCTAGCACCACCACCTGGGTGTGTGGGAAGGAGGGTTGGAGGGAGGGTTGGAGGGAGGAAGGTATGGAGGGAGGGAGGGAGGGAGGGAGGGAGGGAGGGAGGGAGGGAGGGAGGGAGGGAGGGAGGGAGGGAGGGAGGTATGGAGGGAGGGAAGGAGGGATGGAGGGAAGGAGGGAGGGAGGAAAGGAGGGATGGAGGGAAGGAGGGAGGGAGGAAGGTATGGAGGGTGGGAGGGAGGGAGGGAGGTATGGAGGGAGGGAGGGAGGTATGGAGGGAAGGAGGGAGGGAGGAAGGTATGGAGGGTGGGAGGGAGGGAGGGAGGTATGGAGGGAGGGAGGAAGGTATGGAGGGTGGGAGGGAGATATGGATGGAAGGAGGTATGGAGAGAGGGAGGGAGGTATGTAGGGAGGGAGGGAGGGAGGGTCTAGAGGGGGCCGATGTCTACATTCCTAATGCTCATGTGAGAGCTGAGATACATATTTCTGAATGGGTGAAAGCAGTGATAACTCAGTATTTCCTGTTCAATAATTTACATGGAATTTGTTCGTGTTTCAGAGCGTTTCGTTAAATGAATACGTTTGTGAACGCAGAAAGATTAACATGGTCAGTTGCTAATAACGTTTTTCAGTTTGAGATGTTTTCTTTTTACAAACGTTTGCACAAGAAGGAAAGCAGGGGTACGTTTCCTGTCTTGCGTAATGGCATACCGTTCTCTATGAATAGTTGTACTGGGAAAAAGCAGGGGTACGTTTCCTGTCTTGCGTAATGGCATACCGTTCTCTATGAGTAGTTGTACTGGGAAAAAGCAGGGGTACGTTTCCTGTCTTGCGTAATGGCATACCGTTCTCTATGAGTAGTTGTACTGGGAAAAAGCAGGGGTACGTTTCCTGTCTTGCGTAATGGCATACTGTTCTCTATGAGTAGTTGTACTGGGAAAAAGCAGGGGTACGTTTCCTGTCTTGCGTAATGGCATACCGTTCTCTATGAGTAGTTGTACTGGGAAAAAGCAGGGGTACGTTTCCTGTCTTGCGTAATGGCATACCGTTCTCTATGAGTAGTTGTACTGGGAAAAAGCAGGGGTACGTTTCCTGTCTTGCGTAATGGCATACCGTTCTCTATGAGTAGTTGTACTGGGAAAAAGCAGGGGTACGTTTCCTGTCTTGCGTAATGGCATACCGTTCTCTATGAGTAGTTGTACTGGGAAAAAGCAGGGGTACGTTTCCTGTCTTGCGTAATGGCATACCGTTCTCTATGAGTAGTTGTACTGGGAAAAAGCAGGGGTACGTTTCCTGTCTTGCGTAATGGCATACCGTTCTCTATGAGTAGTTGTACTGGGAAAAAGCAGGGGTACGTTTCCTGTCTTGCGTAATGGCATACCGTTCTCTATGAGTAGTTGTACTGGGAAAAAGCAGGGGTACGTTTCCTGTCTTGCGTAATGGCCGTTCTCTATGAGTAGTTGTACTGGGAAAAAGCAGGGGTACGTTTCCTGTCTTGCGTAATGGCCGTTCTCTATGAGTAGTTGTACTGGGAAAAAGCAGGGGTACGTTTCCTGTCTTGCGTAATGGCCGTTCTCTATGAGTAGTTGTACTGGGAAAAATCAGGGGTACGTTTCCTGTCTTGCGTAATGGCCGTTCTCTATGAGTAGTTGTACTGGGAAAAAGCAGGGGTACGTTTCCTGTCTTGCGTAATGGCCGTTCTCTATGAGTAGTTGTACTGGGAAAAAGCAGGGGTACGTTTCCTGTCTTGCGTAATGGCCGTTCTCTATGAGTAGTTGTACTGGGAAAAAGCAGGGGTACGTTTCCTGTCTTGCGTAATGGCCGTTCTCTATGAGTAGTTGTACTGGGAAAAAGCAGGGGTACGTTTCCTGTCTTGCGTAATGGCCGTTCTCTATGAGTAGTTGTACTGGGAAAAAGCAGGGGTACGTTTCCTGTCTTGCGTAATGGCCGTTCTCTATGAGTAGTTGTACTGGGAAAAAGCAGGGGTACGTTTCCTGTCTTGCGTAATGGCATACCGTTCTCTATGAGTAGTTGTACTGGGAAAAAGCAGGGGTACGTTTCCTGTCTTGCGTAATGGCCGTTCTCTATGAGTAGTTGTACTGGGAAAAAGCAGGGGTACGTTTCCTGTCTTGCGTAATGGCCGTTCTCTATGAGTAGTTGTACTGGGAAAAAGCAGGGGTACGTTTCCTGTCTTGCGTAATGGCCGTTCTCTATGAGTAGTTGTACTGGGAAAAAGCAGGGGTACGTTTCCTGTCTTGCGTAATGGCCGTTCTCTATGAGTAGTTGTACTGGGAAAAAGCAGGGGTACGTTTCCTGTCTTGCGTAATGGCATACCGTTCTCTATGAGTAGTTGTACTGGGAAAAAGCAGGGGTACGTTTCCTGTCTTGCGTAATGGCCGTTCTCTATGAGTAGTTGTACTGGGAAAAAGCAGGGGTACGTTTCCTGTCTTGCGTAATGGCCGTTCTCTATGAGTAGTTGTACTGGGAAAAAGCAGGGGTACGTTTCCTGTCTTGCGTAATGGCCGTTCTCTATGAGTAGTTGTACTGGGAAAAAGTTGGGAACTGCTTCCTGTTTTCTTTCCGCATATTAGATATGCAACTGCTGAGGAAGCATACAGATGGAAAAAAGCCTTATAATAATTGTTTGAGGGTAATATCAGGCTCTCAAAATACCCTACATAGCTGCATGTTGGAGTTTTGACTATAATATCACATGGTACAGCAAACAACAGCCTGTCAACACATCATACAAGTTGCCGTGAATCTCATTACTTGTCCACAACCTCTCTCAGCATTGGGTAACATTGGGTAACAGTGTGTAACATTGGGCAACAGTGTGTAACATTGGGTAACACAGTGGGTAACATTGGGTAACATTGGGTAACAGTGTGTAACAGCGGGTAACAGTGTGTAACATTGGATAGATTAAGCTAAAGCAACAGATAATCAATTGAGCTGGGAGACATCTCACACACATACGCGCACACACACACACACACACACCTGTCCTGCCCCTTCTTATGACACACACACACACCGTCGTGCCAGCACGTTAGTTGTTATGGAAACACGGCTCTCATGAGAGATCTTATCAGCCTGTGAGATACCGTAACTATTTCAACACAGACACCACACACTCTTAGAACAAAAGGTGCTATCTAGAACCTTAAAGGCTTCTTCGGCTGTCCTCATAGGAGAACCCTTTAAAGCACAATTTTCAGTTTCAGGTAGAACCCTTTTGGTTTCAGGTAGAACACTTTTGGTTCCAGGTAGAACCCTTTTCAGTTCCATGAAGAACCTTTTTCGCAGAAGGCTCTACATGGAATCCAAACAAGTTCTACCTGGAACCAAACAGGCGTATATACCTGGAACCAAACAGGCGTATATACCTGGAACCAAACAGGCGTATATACCTGGAACCAAACAGGCATATATACCTGGAACCAAACAGCCGTATATACCTGGAACCAAACATGTCTACAACATGAACCAGGGGTCATGAGGTTATGTTACCTGTCCATGTCTACAACATGAACCAGGGGTCATGTTACCTGTCCATGTCTACAACATGAACCAGGGGTCATGTTACCTGTCCATGTCTACAACATGAACCAGGGGTCATGTTACCTGTCCATGTCTACAACATGAACCAGGGGTCATGAGGTTGTTACCTGTCTATGTCTACAACATGAACCAGGGGTCATGTTACCTGTCCATGTCTACAACATGAACCAGGGGTCATGAGGTTGTTACCTGTCTATGTCTACAACATGAACCAGGGGTCATGTTACCTGTCCATGTCTACAACATGAACCAGGGGTAATGAGGTTATGTTACCTGTCTATGTCTACAACATGAACCAAGGGTCATGTTACCTGTCCATGTCTACAACATGAACCAGGGGTAATGAGGTTATGTTACCTGTCTATGTCTACAACATGAACCAAGGGTCATGTTACCTGTCCATGTCTACAACATGAACCAGGGGTCATGTTACCTGTCCATGTCTACAACATGAACCAGGGGTCATGTTACCTGTCTATGTCTACAACATGAACCAGGGGTCATGTTACCTGTCTATGTCTACAACATGAACCAGGGGTCATGTTACCTGTCTATGTCTACAACATGAACCAGGGATCATGTTACCTGTCTATGTCTACAACATGAACCAGGGGTCATGTTACCTGTCTATGTCTACAACATGAACCAGGGGTCATGTTACCTGTCTATGTCTACAACATGAACCAGGGGTCATGTTACCTGTCTATGTCTACAACATGAACCAGGGGTCATGTTACCTGTCTATGTCTACAACATGAACCAGGGGTCATGTTACCTGTCTATGTCTACAACATGAACCAGGGGTCATGTTACCTGTCTATGTCTACAACATGAACCAGCGGTCATGTTACCTGTCTATGTCTACAACATGAACCAGGGGTCATGTTACCTGTCTATGTCTACAACATGAACCAGGGGTCATGTTACCTGTCTATGTCTACAACATGAACCAGGGGTCATGTTACCTGTCTATGTCTACAACATGAACCAGGGGTCATGTTACCTGTCTATGTCTACAACATGAACCAGGGGTCATGAGGTTCTGTTATCTGCTTCACACTGCTAAATAATATCTATGTCCCAAATGGCACCCTATTCCCTATCTAGTGCCACATAGGGAAAAGTAGTGAACTATATAGGCGACGGATCCCATTTCAAGTTTTGACATAAAAAAATCTTAAATACAAATCTACAGCACATGAAAACGGAAACATCATTTTGCCTGTATATTCCACGATCCCGTTGCGATATTTTACTTAATTTCCCCAGACCATAGTTTAAAGTTTTACTCTCACGTACGCAAGTACAGTGAAATGCTTTCCTTTCCAAGTGTTTTTATTTTTTTATTTTTTACAAACAATACAGTAATCAATAACAATGTACCCTGAACAAAACATATAAAAACGCAACATATAAGGAAATCAGTCAATTTAAATAAAATCATTAGCTCCTAAGCTACGGATTTTTACACGACTGGGAATACAGATATGCATCTGTTGGTCATAGATACCAGGCTGTTGATTGTGGCCTGTGGAATGTTGTCCCACTCCTCTTCAATAACTGTACGAAGTTGCTGGATATTGGCGGGAACTGGAACATGTTGTTGTACACGTCAATCCAAAGCATCCCAAACATGCTCAACGGGAAGAACTGGGACGTAGTTCAGTTTCTAGGAATTGTGTACAGACACTTGTGACATGGAGTCGTGCGTTATGATGCTGAAACATGAGGTGATGGCGGTGGATGAAAGGCACGACAATGGACCTCAGGCTCTCGTCACGGTATCAAATTATCATCAATAAAATGCAGTTGTGTTCGTTGTTAATAGCTTATGCCTACCCCATACCATAACCCCACCGCCACCATGGGGCACTGTGTTCACAACATTGACATCACCCAAACCTCTCGCCCACAAAACCCCATACGTCTGCAATATGCCCGGTACAGTTGAAACCGGGATTCATCCGTGAAGAGGACACTTCTCCAGTGTGCCAGCGGCCATCGGAGGTGAGCATTTTGCCACTGAAGTCGGTTACGACGCCAAACTGCAGTCAGGTTTCTGACAGTTTGTGTAGAAATGGTTTCAGACGATCCGGCAGGTGAAGAAGCTGGATGTGGAGGTCTTGGGCTGGCGTGGTTACACGTGGTCTGCTGTTGTGAGGCCGGTTGGACGTACTGCCAAATTCTTTAAAACAACATTGGAGGCACCTTATGGTAGAGATATGAACATTCAATTCTCTGGCAACAGTTCTGGTGGACATTCTTACAGCCAGCATGCCAATTGCACGCTCCCTCAAACCTTGAGACATCTGTGGCATTGTGTTGTGTAACAAAACCGCACATTTTTGGGTGGCCTTTTATTGTCCCCAGCACAAGGCGCAACTATGCAATGATCATGTTGTTTAATCAGCTTCTTGATATGCCACACCTAACAGGTGGATGGATTATCTTGGCAAAGGAGAAATGCTCAATAACAGGAATATAAACAAATTTGTGCACAACATTTTTGAGAAATAAGCTTTTTGTGTGTACATAAAGCATCTGGCAGCTTTTATTCCAATACTATATTTCCAATGTGCAGGGATACTGGAGTGATATAGGTAGATATGTATAGGGGTAAGATGACGGGGACTGGAGTGCTAGAGGTAGATATGTATAGGGGCAAGGTGACAGGGACACTGGAGTCTAAGTGGTAGACAAAGTGGAGTCGCAATTCAAC
Source organism: Salvelinus namaycush (assembly GCF_016432855.1). Classification (NCBI taxonomy): domain Eukaryota; kingdom Metazoa; phylum Chordata; class Actinopteri; order Salmoniformes; family Salmonidae; genus Salvelinus; species Salvelinus namaycush. The sequence goes on from NC_052335.1 coordinate 37,504,917, forward strand.
GGCTCAGACACGAGACGTATGTGACAAGGTCTACAGACAATCACGGTTTACAAAGGGAAAACCAGCCACGTCGCGGTACCTACGTCTTGCTCCCAAACAAGCTAAACACCTTCTTCACCCGGTTTGCGGAAAACAAAGTGCCACCGATGTTGCCTGCTTCCAAGGACTGTGGGCTCTTGTTCTCTGTGGCCGACAAAGAGCAAGACATTTTTAGGAGTATTAACGCTCGCAAGGCTGCCGGCCCAGAAGGCATCCCTAGCCGCGTCCTCAGAGCATGCGCAGACCAGCTGGCTGGAGTGTTTTCAGACATATTCAATCAATCACCCAAGAAAGGTAACTGAACTAAAAGACTATTGCCACCTAGCACTCACTTCTATTATCATGAAGTGCTTTGAGAGGCTAGTTAAAGATCATATCACCTCTACCTCACCCTAGACCCACTGCAATTTGCTTACCGCCCCAATAGATCAACAGACGATGCAATCGCCATTGCACTGCAAACTGCCCTATCCCACCTGGACAAGAAGAATATCTACATCAGAATGCTGTTCATTGACTTCAGCACAGCATTCAACACCATAGTACTCTCCAAGCTCATCAAGCTTGGGGCCCTGGGACTGAACCCCGCCCTGTGCAACTGGGTCCTGGACTTCCTGATGGGCCGCCCCCCAGGTGGTGAAGGTAGGAAACAACACCTCCAATACGCTGATCCTCAACACAGGGGCCCCACACGGGTGCGTTCTCAGCCCCCCCTGTACTCCCTGTTCACCCATGACTGTGTGGCCACACACACCTCCAAATCAATCATCAAGTTTTCAGATGACACAACAGTAGTAGACCTGATTACCAACAATGACGAGACAGCCTACAGGGAGGAGGTGAGGGCCCTGGCGATGTGGCGCCTGGAAAATAACCTCTCCCTCACCGTCAACAAAACAAAGGAGCTGATCGTGGACTTCAGGAAACAGCAGAGGGAGCACGCCCCTATCCACATCGACAGAACCACAGTGGAGAAAATGAAAATCTTCAAGTTCCTCGGCATACACATCACTGACAATCTGAAATGGTCCACCCACACAGACAGTGTGGTGAAGAAGGCGCAACAGCGCCTCTTCAACCTCAGGAGGTTGAATAAATTTGGCTTGGTCCCTAAGACCCTCGGAAACTTTTACAGATGCACAATTAAGAGCATCCTGTCGGGCTGTATCACCGCCTGGTACGGCAACTGCACCGCCTGCAACCGCAGGGCTCTCCAGAGGGTGGTGCGGTCTGCCCAACGCATCACTGGGTGCACACTGCCTGACCTCCAGGACATCTACAGCACCAGATGTCACAGGAAAGGCCAAAAATATCATCAAGGACAACAACCACATGAGCCACGGCCTGTTCACCCCGATATCATCCAGAAGGTGAGGTCAGTACAGGTGCATCAAAGCTGGGACTGAGACATGGAATCACTGGCCACTTTAATAATGGAACACTAGTCACTTTAATAATGATTACATACTGCTTTACTCATCCCATATGAATATACTGTATTATATTCTACTGTATTTAGTCACTCTGGCATTGCTTGTCCTAAAATGTACAATATGTATATATAAAATGTATATTTCTTAATTCTATTCTTTTACTTTTAGATGTGTGTATTGTTGTGAATTGTTAGATACTACTGCACTGTTGTTGCTAGGAACACAAGCATTTCGCTACACCCGCAATAACATCTGCTAAATATGTTTAAGCGACAAATAGTATTTGGTTTGATTTAGATATGTTTAGGGGTAAGGTGACTAGGCATCAGGATATACAATTGAAGTTGGAAGTTTACATACACTTAGGTTGGAGTCATTAAAACTTGTTTTTCAACCACTCCACACATTTCTTGTTAACCCCTTATGGCTCCTGCACAGATTCTATCCCCAAGCCATACGACTGCTAAATAGCTAACTAAATATCTAACTAAACAGCTAACCAAATAGCTACCTAAAACGCTAACCAAATAGCTACCTAAAAAGCTAACCAAATGGCTAACCAAATGGCTAACCAAATGGCTAACCAAATGGCTAACCAAATGGCTAACCAAATAGCTAACCAAATGGCTAACCAAATGGCTAACCAAATAGCTAACCAAATGGCTAACCAAATGGCTAACCAAATGGCTAACCAAATGGCTAGCCAAATAGCTAACCAAATGGCTAACCAAATAACTAACCAAATGGCTAACCAAATGGCTAACCAAATGGCTAACCAAATAGCTAACCAAATGGCTAACCAAATGGCTAACCAAATGGCTAACCAAATGGCTAGCCAAATAGCTAACCAAATGGCTAACCAAATAGCTAACCAAATGGCTAACCAAATAGCTAACCAAATGGCTAACCAAATAGCTAACCAAATAGCTAACCAAATGGCTAACCAAATAACTAACCAAATAACTAACCAAATAACTAACCAAATAGCTAACCAAATGGCTAACCAAATAGCTAACCAAATGGCTAACCAAATGGCTAACCAAATGGCTAACCAAATAGCTAACCAAATGGCTAACCAAATAACTAACCAAATGGCTAACCAAATAGCTAACCAAATGGCTAACCAAATAGCTAACCAAATAGCTAACCAAATGGCTAACCAAATGGCTAACCAAATAACTAACCAAATAGCTAACCAAATGGCTAACCAAATAACTAACCAAATGGCTGCATGGACCCTTTTAATTTCGTGAAATGTTTTTACACTGACTCTATGCACACTCTTTGGACTCTACACACGAACGCAAATGAGCACACACACTCACATACAATCATCCTATATGCTGCTGCTAGTCTGTTTGTTATACACTGTATATACAGCAGTATGTGGACACCCCTTCAAATTAGTGGACTTGGCTATTTCAGCCACACCCTCTGCTGACATGTGTATAAAATTGAGCACACAGCCATGCAATCTCCATAGAAACACATTGGCAGTAGAATGGCCTTAATGAAGAGCTCAGTGACTTTCAACGTGGCACTGTCATAGGATGCCACCTTTTCAACAAGTCAGTTTGTCAAATTTCTGGCCTGCTAGAGCTGCCCCGGTCAACTGTAAGAGCTGTTTTTGTGAAGTGGAAATGTCTAGGAGCAACAACCGCTCAGCTCCCTCATGATACCATCTATTTTGTGAAGTGCACCAGTCCCTCCTGCAGCAAAGCACCCCCACAACATGATGCTGCCACCCCCGTGCTTCACGGTTGGGATGGTGTTCTTCGGCTTGCAAGCCTCCCCCTTTTTCCTCCAAACATAACTATGGTCATTATGGCCAAACAGTTCTACTTTTGTTTCATCAGACCAGAGGACATTTCTCCAAAAGTACGATCTTTGTGCCCATGTGCAGTTGCAAACCGTAGTCTGGCTTTTTTATGGCGGTTTTGGAGCAGTGGCTTCTTCCTTGCTGAGCGGCCTTTCAGGTTATGTCGATATAGGACTCGTTTTACTGTGGAGATAGATACTTTTGTACCTGTTTCCTCCAGCATCTTCACAAGGTCCTTTGCTGTTGTTCTGGGATTGATTTGTACTTTTCGCACCAAAGTACGTTCATCTCTAGGGGACAGAACGCGTCTCCTTCCTGAGCGGTATGAAGGCTGCGTGGTCCCATGGTGTTTATACTTACGTACTATTGTTTGTACAGATGAACGTGGTACCTTCAGGCGTTTGGAAAATTGCTCCCAATGATGAACCAGACATGTGGAGGTCCACAATTTTTTTTATGAGGTCTTGGCTGATTTCTTTTGATTTTCCCATGATGTCAAGCAAAGAGGCACTGAGTTAGAAGGTAGGCCTTGAAATACATCCACAGGTACACCTCGAATTGATTCAAATGATGTCAATTAGCCTATCAGAATCTTCTAAAGCCATGACATCATTTTCTGGAACTTTCCAAGCTGTTTAAAGGCACAGTCAACTTAGTGTACGTAAACTTCTGACCCACTGGAATTGAGATACAGTGAGTTATAAATGAAATAATCTGTTAACAATAGTTGGAAAAATTACTTGTGTCATGCACAAAGTAGATGTCCTCACCGACTTGCCAAAACTATAGTTTAAGGTCATAGTAGATTTGAGGAATTTGAATAGAAATTCCTCAACATGTCAACTACATGTCTGTTGACATACAACAGGGAAGCATTTACAGGTGGAATATCCAAAATGTCGTGTTTGTGTGTGTGTACTGCTTCTTTTCTTACAGTATAAAGAGTAGTATATTAATATATATATTTGTATTATACAGTAGTAGTGTATAGGAAACAGTCATTACTCAAACAGGGCGATATGTCAAGGATCTCTGTATTTAATATAGTATCGTATAGGAAACAGTCATTACTCAAACAGGGCGATATGTCAAGGATCTCTGTAATTAATATAGTATCGTATAGGAAACAGTCATTACTCAAACAGGGCGATATGTCAAGGATCTCTGTAATTAATATAGTATCGTATAGGAAACAGTCATTACTCAAACAGGGCGATATGTCAAGGATCTCTGTAATTAATATAGTATCGTATAGGAAACAGTCATTACTCAAACAGAGGGATATGTCACGGCTTGTCTGTCTCTCTGTAATTAATATCTGTCAATCAGGACAGGAGCTGTCTCCTTTATTACGCAATAAGCATTTCTATGTATCATCACTAGTAATGTTCAATCAGCCATTGACAGAAATACCATCCATGGGTATGACATGACATATTTTTTACCAAACGCTCCCATGATGTTTCATTCAAGGCACTATACACCTTCTTCTAATCCATAATATCCGTTTTACAAACGGAAAAACCAACGTCTGACAACTGACACTACATTTGACAGATCAGGTGACCTCTGAGGCCACAAATGCAGACACCCCTTGTATACTTACCTTTTCCAAAAGAGTCAGTATACAAAGACTTGTTTTGGAGTTGGCAGAGTTGATTTGGAGTTGGCAGGGTTAATTTGGAGTTGACAGGGTTAATTTGGAGTTGACAGGGTTAATTTGGAGTTGACAGGGTTAATTTGGAGTTGACAGGGTTAATTTGGAGTTAGCAGAGTTGATTTGGAGTTGGCAGGGTTAATTTGGAGTTGACAGGGTTAATTTGGAGTTGACAGGGTTAATTTGGAGTTGACAGGGTTAATTTGGAGTTGACAGGGTTAATTTGGAGTTAGCAGAGTTGTTTTGGAGTTAGCAGGGTTAATTTGGAGTTGGCAGGGTTAATTTGGAGTTGGCAGGGTTGATTTGGAGTTGGCAGAGTTGATTTGGAGTTGGCAGGGTTGATTTGGAGTAGATAAGGTTGAGTTGGAATTGGCAGGGTTGATTTGGAGTAGATAAGGTTGAGTTGGAATTGGCAGGGTTGATTTGGAGTAGATAAGGTTGAGTTGGAGTTGATAGGAATGATTTGGAGTTGATAAGGTTGAGTTGGAGTTGGCAAAGTTGAGTTGGAGTTAGCAGGGTTAATTTGGAGTTGATAGGGTTAATTTGGAGTTGATAGGAATGATTTGGAGTTGATATGGTTGAGTTGGAGTTGATAGGAATGATTTGGAGTTGATATGGTTGAGTTGGAGTTGATAGGAATGATTTGGAGTTGGTAGAGTTGCATACTGCAGAGTCATAACCCCAGGTGCTGGAATGCGCGTAAACAATTTCACCTGAACAGACTTGCAGATAAAATGGAGATTCTTCCAACTCAACTCAGTTAGCAAATGCAATGCTTTCATATATCTACACTGGTAAAGCACTCATACCGTCAAGAAATGTCAATCACCTTACTCAAGGCATATGTTCTGTCCTCAGGCTTCATGTTTATATTATAACTAATATGATGGTATACTTTTTTACTGACTTCAAACGACCCACGAATAGTTTAGTTTCGAGGAAAACGTAAACAACAATTGATAACTCCAACCGCTTGGAAATACCTTGACGGAGGTAACGTCCTCTACGCCTCTAAAACACCGGAATCTGAGTTGACGCATCTGACAGTTATAAAACACATTGAAGTTATTATATTTGCGTCTTACCTAATTAAAGGACATGTTCCTCCACGAGCATCTGCACAGAAATCTTCTATAGTTATCTCTAAAAGATTGGTTCCTAGTCCTGACTGACTCTGACTCCAACAGAAGGTGTATGTGGAGCAGGTATTTACTCGAGCCAAGCCACTCCCTTGCCTTGGTGGGTAGGCTACTTCCTTATTTCTGTGGCATGGACTTCTCTCTTTCTCTCTATTTCTCTCTGGCAATGTCTTTTGTGTTTTAGGCAAATAACGGATATTATGTTATAGTCAGCTTTGCAGTTGTTTTTGTAACCCATAGACATATTGGTGTTGGCCTATATTCACTGTAGAACCACAGTATATTGTCTTTGCTGTAGTAAACATGCAAAAGCTACTTAAAAGTACTGGGATAATAGATAGATCCAAATGTGTCTAGTGTGTTTTCCATAGAAAGGATTTTTTAAATTTTATTTTATTTTTTACATTTATTTAAATAGGCAAGTCAGTTAAGAACAAATTCTTATTTACAATGACGGCGTACAAAAAGGCAAAAGGCCTCCTGCGGGGACGGGGGCCTGGGTTAATAATAAAAAACTAAAAAACATATAAATATAGGATAAAACACACATCACGACAAGAGAGACAACCCAACACAACATAAAGAGAGACCTAAGACAACAACATTGCATGGCAGCAACACATGACAACACAACATGGTAGCAGCACAACATGACAACAAGATGGTAGCAACACAACATGGTAGCAGCACAACATGGTAGCAACACAACATGGTAGCAACACAACATGGTAGCAACACAACATGGTAGCAACACAACATGGTAACAACACAACATGGTAGCAACACAACATGGTAGCAGCACAACATGGTAGCAACACAACATGGTAGCAACACAACAAAACAACAGCATGGCAGCAACACAACATGGTAGCAGCACAACATGGCAGCAACACAACATGGTAGCAACACAACATGGTAGCAGCACAACATGGCAGCAGCACAACATGGCAGCAACACAACATGGTAGCAACACAACATGGTAGCAACACAACATGGTAGCAACACAACATGGTAGCAACACAACAAAACAACAACATGGTAGCAACACAACATGGTAGCAACAGAACATGGTAGCAACACAACAAAACAACAACATGGTAGCAACACAGCATGGTAGCAACACAACAAAACAACAACATGGTAGCAACAGAACATGGTAGCAACACAACAAAACAACAACATGGTAGCAACAGAACATGGTAGCAACACAACAAAACAACAACATGGTAGCAACACAGCATGGTAGCAACACAACAAAACAACAACATGGTAGCAACAGAACATGGTAGCAACACAACAAAACAACAACATGGTAGCAACAGAACATGGTAGCAACATAACAAAACAACAACATGGTAGCAACACAGCATGGTAGCAACACAACAAAACAACAACATGGTAGCAACAGAACATGGTAGCAACACAACAAAACAACAACATGGTAGCAACATAACAAAACAACAACATGGTAGCAACACAACATGGTAGCAACACAATATGGTAGCAACACAACAAAACAACAACATGGTAGCAACACAACAAAACAACAACATGGTAGCAACACAACATAGTAGCAACACAGCATGGTAGCAACACAACATGGTAGCAACACAACAAAACAACAACATGGTAGCAACACAACATAGTAGCAACACAGCATGGTAGCAACAGAACATGGTAGCAACACAACATGGTAGCAACACAACCTGGCAGCAACACAACATGGTAGGAGCACAAAAACATGGTACAAACATTATAGGGCACAGTCAACAATACAAAGATCAAGAAGGTAGAGACAACAATACATCACGCAAAGCAGCCACACGTGTCAGTAAGAGTGTCCATGATTGAGTCTTTGAATGACGAGATTGAGATAAAATGATACATGGTATATATTAAGTGTACATTTCCATTTACCTCAAACGATCCATAATGCATAATAATAACAATATGTAAGCCTTCTACAAGACATAGGGTCGACTGATTTGGGAGGCATCTTTTTTTATAGGGTAATAATATTATTTCCACAGCCAGATATCCACCCTTGAGTTGAACAATTATACATATATTGACCACTAGAGGGCAATATGGATCTAAACATACCACTGGTCTCCACTGCCATCTCAGACACTACCTACCTTAGTTCAAATCTTGCCCTTTAGAGGGTTATTAAAACCCCTTTAGAGGCTGTATTAAAACCCCTTTAGCTGCTGTATTAAAAGCCCTTTAGCTGCTGTATTAAAAGCCCTTTAGAAGCTGTATTAAAAGCCCTTTAGAGGCTGTATTAAAAGCCCTTTACCTGCTGTATTAAAAGCCCTTTAGAGGCTGTATTAAAAGCCCTTTAGAAGCTGTGTTAAAAGCCCTTTAGCGGCTGTATTAAAAGCCCTTTAGAGGCTGTATTAAAAGCCCTTTACCTGCTGTATTAAAAGCCCTTTAGCGGCTGTATTAAAAGCCCTTTAGCGGCTGTATTAAAAGCCCTTTAGAGGCTGTATTAAAAGCCCTTTACCTGCTGTATTAAAAGCCCTTTAGCGGCTGTATTAAAAGCCCTTTAGAGTCTGTGTTAAAAGCCCTTTAGAGGCTGTATTAAAAGCCCTTTAGCGGCTGTATTAAAAGCCCTTTAGCGGCTGTATTAAAAGCCCTTTAGCGGCTGTATTAAAAGCCCTTTAGCGGCTGTATTAAAAGCCCTTTAGAGCCTGTATTAAAACCCCTTTAGAGGCTGTATTAAAAGCCCTTTAGAGGCTGTATTAAAAGCCCTTTAGAGGCTGTATTAAAAGCCCTTTACCTGCTGTATTAAAAGCCCTTTAGAGGCTGTATTAAAAGCCCTTTACCTGCTGTATTAAAAGCCCTTTAGAGGCTGTATTGAAGGGGAGCAGTATCCATAGACAGAAACACATCTCCATACAACACTCCTTAGAAGGATAAACAAATACTTGACCCTGTATCAGTGGTTAGGCTGGAACGTATATATACTGCACCTCAATCAACTAGCCAACCCATCCCATACCAGTCAATCCACTCCAGTCAGTATGGTAGAGGGTTAACATAACTGTTGTGTTCTAGGTACTAGAGAGAAGGCTAGAGGGTTAACATGACTGTTGTGTTCTAGGTACTAGACAGAAGGCTAGAGGATTGATATAACTGTTGTGTACTAGGTACTAGAGAGATACAAATTCAAATGTTCTGTACTAAACCCTCAGACAATATCGCCACAGTCAGTAAACGTAACGCATGTTGACTGAGTGGTTTGTGTTTTCCGCTACTTGACGAAAGACAAGACTCGTTCCTATAGAAAAAGCCTTTTTTTAAATTCTCTAAAAGGGATACCTCAGGATTTTGTTAACGAGTCAGATGAACTCGTGGATACAATTTTTATGTCTTCGCAGTTTGAAGGAAGTTGCTCACTAGCGTAAGCACAATGACTTGATGTCTATGGTAACTGCTAACATGCTAGTAGATACCATAGATTTCCAGTCATTGTGCTAATGCTAGTTAACATTGGCTCACGAAACTTCCTCTAACTTCCTTCATAATGGATGCAGAGACATAAAAGTGGTATCCACAAGTTCAGCTGACTCTGGGGAAGTAGGTATCCCTTTCATTTCTTTACTAACATATCAACATGCTTTTTGAAAGATACACTATATGGCCAAAGGTATGAGGACACCCCTTCAAATGAGCGGATTCGGCTATTTCAGCTACACCCGTTGCTGACAGGTGTATAAAATCGAGCACACAGCCATGTAATCTCTAGAAACTAACATTGGCAGTAGAATAGCCTGTACTGAAGAACTCAGTGACTTTCAACGTGGGACCGTCATAGGAGGCCACCTTTCCAACAAGTCAGTTCGTGAAATTTCTGCCCTGCTGCCCCGGTCAACTGTAAGTGCTGTTATTGTGAAGTGGAAACTTATAGGAACATCAACAGCTCAGCCACGAAGTGATAGGCCACACAAGCTCACAGAACGGGATTGCCTAGTGCTGAGAATCGTCTGACCTCGGTTGCAACATTTACTAGTGAGTTCCAAATTGACTCTGGAAGTAAAATCAGCACAAGAACTGTTCGTCGGGAGCTTCATGAAATGGGTTTCCATGGCAGAGCAGCCGAACACAAGCCTGACATCACCATGCGCAATGCCAAGCGTCAGCTATTGGACTTTGGAGCAGTGGAAACTTCTTCTCTGTAGTGATGAATCACCATCTGGCAGTCCGACGGATGAATCTTGGTTTAGCGGATGCAAGGAGAACGCTACCTGACCGAATGCATAGTGCCAACTGTAAAGTTTGGTGGAGGAGGAATAATGGTCTGGGCTGTTTTTCATGGTCCAGGCTAGGCCCCTTAGTTCCAGTGTAGGGAAATCATTCTAGACGATTATATGCTTCCAACTTTGTGGCAACAGTTTTGGGAAGGCCTTTCCCTGTTTCAGCAGGACAATGCCCCTGTGCACAAAGGATAATTTTAGGACCCCTTTATGTATCAAAATATATTCGATTTTGGCCTTTACTACTATAGCCCATAGAAACGTATTGAATAACACATTCATATATGTCAAAAAAATTATAATGATGAGTAAAGTTTTGAAGTGTCTGTCCTATATCTAGGAGATATAAGAAAGCTCAGGAAATATATTTTTTTCGGGGGGACACGTATTTAACCCCTTTTTGGGGTAGGTGCAAAACTACCTCCATACTTCCATTCATTTTTTAAACCGGTACCGGTTACCTTCAGAGGAGTCCCGGTCCCGGTTACCTTCAGAGGAGTCCCGGTACCGGTTACCTTCAGAGGAGTCCCGGTCCCGGTTACCTTCAGAGGAGTCCCGGTTACCTTCAGAGGAGTCCCGGTCCCGGTTACCTTCAGAGGAGTCCCGGTTACCTTCAGAGGAGTCCCGGTCCCGGTTACCTTCAGAGGAGTCCCGGTACCGGTTACCTTCAGAGGAGTCCCGGTCCCGGTTACCTTCAGAGGAGTCCCGGTACCGGTTACCTTCAGAGGAGTCCCGGTACCGGTTACCTTCAGAGGAGTCCCGGTTACCTTCAGAGGAGTCCCGGTACCGGTTACCTTCAGAGGAGTCCCGGTTACCTTCAGAGGAGTCCCGGTCCCGGTTACCTTCAGAGGAGTCCCGGTTACCTTCAGAGGAGTCCCGGTCCCGGTTACCTTCAGAGGAGTCCCGGTTACCTTCAGAGGAGTCCCGGTCCCGGTTACCTTCAGAGGAGTCCCGGTCCCGGTTACCTTCAGAGGAGTCTCGGTCCCGGTTACCTTCAGAGGAGTCCCGGTCCCGGTTACCTTCAGAGGAGTCCCGTCCCGGTTACCTCCGGAGTCCCGGTCCGTACCTTCAGAGGAGTCCCGGTTACCTTCAGAGGAGTCCCAGTTACCTTCAGAGGAGTCCCGGTTACCTTCAGAGGAGTCCCGGTTACCTTCAGAGGAGTCCCGGTCCCGGTTACCTTCAGAGGAGTCCCGGTCCCGGTTACCTTCAGAGGAGTCCCGGTCCCGGTTACCTTCAGAGGAGTCCCGGTCCCGGTTACCTTCAGAGGAGTCCCGGTTACCTTCAGAGGAGTCCCGGTACCGGTTACCTTCAGAGGAGTCCCGGTCCCGGTTACCTTCAGAGGAGTCCCGGTCCCGGTTACCTTCAGAGGAGTCCCAGTTACCTTCAGAGGAGTCCCGGTCCCGGTTACCTTCAGAGGAGTCCCGGTCCCGGTTACCTTCAGAGGAGTCCCGGTCCCAGTTACCTTCAGAGGAGTCCCGGTCCCGGTTACCTTCAGAGGAGTCCCGGTCCCGGTTACCTTCAGAGGAGTCCCGGTCCCGGTTACCTTCAGAGGAGTCCTGGTTACCTTCAGAGGAGTCCCGGTCCCAGTTACCTTCAGAGGAGTCCCGGTTACCTTCAGAGGAGTCCCGGTCCCGGTTACCTTCAGAGGAGTCCCGGTCCCGGTTACCTTCAGAGGAGTCCCGGTACCGGTTACCTTCAGAGGAGTCCCGGTTACCTTCAGAGGAGTCCCGGTCCCGGTTACCTTCAGAGGAGTCCCGGTACCGGTTACCTTCAGAGGAGTCCCGGTCCCGGTTACCTTCAGAGGAGTCCCGGTCCCGGTTACCTTCAGAGGAGTCCCGGTCCCGGTTACCTTCAGAGGAGTCCCGGTCCCGGTTACCTTCAGAGGAGTCCCGGTTACCTTCAGAGGAGTCCCGGTTACCTTCAGAGGAGTCCTGGTTACCTTCAGAGGAGTCCCGGTCCCGGTTACCTTCAGAGGAGTCCCGGTCCCGGTTACCTTCAGATGAGTCCCGGTCCCGATTACCTTCAGAGGAGTCCCGGTTACCTTCAGAGGAGTCCCGGTCCCGGTTACCTTCAGAGGAGTCCCGGTACCGGTTACCTTCAGAGGAGTCCCGGTCCCGGTTACCTTCAGAGGAGTCCCGGTCCCGGTTACCTTCAGAGGAGTCCCGGTCCCGGTTACCTTCAGAGGAGTCCCGGTCCCGGTTACCTTCAGAGGAGTCCCGGTCCCGGTTACCTTCAGAGGAGTCCCGGTTACCTTCAGAGGAGTCCCGGTTACCTTCAGAGGAGTCCCGGTCCCGGTTACCTTCAGAGGAGTCCCGGTCCCGGTTACCTTCAGAGGAGTCCCGGTACCGGTTACCTTCAGAGGAGTCCCGGTTACCTTCAGAGGAGCCCCGGTCCCGGTTACCTTCAGAGGAGTCCCGGTACCGGTTACCTTCAGAGGAGTCCCGGTCCCGGTTACCTTCAGAGGAGTCCCGGTCCCGGTTACCTTCAGAGGAGTCCCGGTCCCGGTTACCTTCAGAGGAGTCCCGGTCCCGGTTACCTTCAGAGGAGTCCCGGTTACCTTCAGAGGAGTCCCGGTTACCTTCAGAGGAGTCCTGGTTACCTTCAGAGGAGTCCCGGTCCCGGTTACCTTCAGAGGAGTCCCGGTCCCGGTTACCTTCAGAGGAGTCCCGGTCCCGGTTACCTTCAGAGGAGTCCCGGTTACCTTCAGAGGAGTCCCGGTCCCGGTTACCTTCAGAGGAGTCCCGGTACCGGTTACCTTCAGAGGAGTCCCGGTCCCGGTTACCTTCAGAGGAGTCCCGGTTACCTTCAGAGGAGTCCCGGTCCCGGTTACCTTCAGAGGAGTCCCGGTCCCGGTTACCTTCAGAGGAGTCCCGGTCCCGGTTACCTTCAGAGGAGTCCCGGTTACCTTCAGAGGAGTCCCGGTTACCTTCAGAGGAGTCCTGGTTACCTTCAGAGGAGTCCCGGTCCCGGTTACCTTCAGAGGAGTCCCGGTCCCGGTTACCTTCAGAGGAGTCCCGGTCCCGGTTACCTTCAGAGGAGTCCCGGTCCCGGTTACCTTCAGAGGAGTCCCGGTCCCGGTTACCTTCAGAGGAGTCCCGGTTACCTTCAGAGGAGTCCCGGTTACCTTCAGAGGAGTCCCGGTCCCGGTTACCTTCAGAGGAGTCCCGGTCCCGGTTACCTTCAGAGGAGTCCCGGTTACCTTCAGAGGAGTCCCGGTCCCGGTTACCTTCAGAGGAGTCCCGGTCCCGGTTACCTTCAGAGGAGTCCCGAGACACTTGTGTGGGTCATAGAACTAAACAGAGAACAACATCGTGTTCATGAGAGACTCATCTTTACACAGTGGGTCACATTCGTTTTTAGGCCAAACCGTTCGGAAGCTACAGACATTTTCATGAGAAAACCCACTTTTGGGATGTCTTGTACAGTGACAAACACAGCTGTTCCACAACAGGTGTGGCCACAACAGGAAGGTGGCCAGGGGGATGCAGTAGACACAGCCCATTCAGAAACCAGATATCGCTATGTTAAATGGACAGATTTTAATGGAGATTTCATATTATGTTATTTAGATTGACACACCGTCAATCTATGGGGTTAAACTACTAATTTCAGTATTTCCGTTCCACAAAGGCTTTCTGCAGGGCGTTGATTGAAGCTCTGACAAAGCCTGGTCAGCAGTGGGGGCAATAGCACACACCATAGTTTCATCTACATACAGGTGTTGTTTTCTGTGTTGTTGTTTGTTTTACAGATAAACATATATTGTTAATGTAAATATTGAAAAGAACTGGACCAAGAATCGATCGCTGTGGGACACCCATTGTTATGTCCAGAAAACCTGACTTAACACCAGCAGTAAATACACACTGTGTTCTGTCCTTTAAATCCTTTTCAAACCAGCTACATTGAAGCTTCTGAAAAAGTAATCAGTCAAAGGCTCTAGACCAGGTCGATTAAAAAAAAGCCTCACAGTATTTCTTATTCAAACATTTAATTAAGAACATCATTTAAAACCAAAAGAAGTAGCAGAGATGATGCTATGACCTGGTCTGAAACCTGATTGGTGTACATTTAGAACACATTTTGTAGTTAAAAAAGGATCCAAGTTGAGGATTCTAAAATTGTTGCTAGGCAATAGAGTTTGGACATGGGGCGATCATTATTTAGGTCACACGGGTCACCACCTTTTTGTGAAGGGTGGAGTATATGGGCCGCATTCCAAACCCTAGGGATGGTACCAGAAATAGATTCTGCAATCAGAGAAGCAGAAAGCTGCAGCATGAAAGGATCACGCAAATCAGCCCCAGTGGATTTTGTTTTACATCAATCAAGGCATCTAGCACACCACTAGTAGAAAGTTGTTGAAATGGAAAATAAAGATTCACTAGAAGTTGACTGATCTTCCAATGAGCCAACTGGAGTCTGATTGAGGGGCAGGCAGTCGACTGATCTTCCAATGAGCCAACTGGAGTCTGAATGAGGGGCAGGCAGTCGACTGATCTTCCAATGAGCCAACTGGAGTCTGATTGAGGGGCAGGCAGTCGACTGATCTTCCAATGAGCCAACTGGAGTCTGATTGAGGGGCAGGCAGTCGACTGATCTTCCAATGAGCCAACTGGAGTCTGAATGAGGGGCAGGCAGTCGACTGATCTTCCAATGAGCCAACTGGAGTCTGATTGAGGGGCAGGCAGTCGACTGATCTTCCAATGAGCCAACTGGAGTCTGATTGAGGGGCAGGCAGTCGACTGATCTTCCAATGAGCCAACTGGAGTCTGAATGAGGGGCAGGCAGTCGACTGATCTTCCAATGAGCCAACTGGAGTCTGAATGAGGGGCAGGCAGTCGACTGATCTTCCAATGAGCCAACTGGAGTCTGATTGAGGGGCAGGCAGTCGACTGATCTTAACACGGACCACTTTACTCTATATTATTTATATGCAATGATATGGTGATAGGAAAACAACTGTAATCTAGAGTATTAGAGAGTAATATAGTGGATAAAAACAACTGTAATCTAGAGGAGGAGAAGAATAAGGATAGAAACAACTGTAATCTAGAGTAGGAAGGAGAATAAGGGGGATAAAAAAACAACTGTATCTAGAGTAGAGGAAGGAGAATAGAGGGGATAGAAACAACTGTATCTAGAGGAGGAATAGAGAAAGGGGATAGAAACAACTGTAATCTAAGTAGGAGAGGAGAATAAGGGGATAGAAACAACTGTATCTAGGTAGGAGAGGAGAATAGGGGGATAGAAACAACTGTATCTAGAGGAGGAAGAGAATAGAGGGGATAGAAACAACTGTAATCTAGAGGAGGAGAGGAGAATAGAGGGGATAGAAAACAACTGTAATCTAGGGGTAGAGGGAATAGAAACACTGTAATCTAGAGTAGAGAGAGAATAGAGGGGATAGAAACACCTGTAATCTAGAGGAGAGAGAATAGAAGGGGATAGAAAACAACTGTAATCTAGAGGAAGATAGGGGATAGAAACAACTGTAATCTAAGAGGATAGGAGAATAGAGGGATAGAAACAACTGTAATCTAGAGGAGGAGAGGAGAATAGAGGGGATAGAAACAACTGTAATCTAGAGGAGGAGAGGAGAATAGAGGGGTTAGAAAACAACTATAATCTAGAGGAGAGGAGAATAGAGGGGATAGAAACAACTGTAATCTAGAGGAAGATAGGGGGGGGGGATAGAACAACTGTAATCTAGAGAGAGAGGAGATAAGGGATAGAAACAACTGTAATCTAGAGGAGGAGAGGAGAATAGAGGGATAGAAAACAACTGTAATCTAGAGGAGGAGATGGAGAATGGGGATAGAAACAACTGTAATCTAGAGGAGGAGAGGAGAATAGGGGGATAGAAAACAACTGTAATCTAGAGGATGATAGGGGATAAGAAACCAACTGTAATCTAGAGAGGGAGGAGAATAGAGGGGATATAAAACACTGTAATCTAGAGGAGTAAGAGAAATAGAGGGATAGAAAACAATGTAATCTAGAGGATAGAGGGGAGAGAAACAACTGTAATCTAGAGTAGGAGAGGAGAATAGAGGGTATAGAAAACACTGTAATCTGAGAGAGGAGGAGAATAGGGGATAGAAACAACTGTAATCTAGAGGAGGAGAGGAGAATAGTGGGATAGAAAACAACTAATCTATAAAGGAGAGGAAATAGAGGGGATAGAAACACAACTGTAATCTAGAGGAGGAAGAGAATAGAGGGGATAGAAACAACTGTAATCTAGAGTAGGAGAGGAGAATAAGGGAATAGAAACAACTGTAATCTAGAGGAGGAGAGAGAATAGAGGGGATAGAAAACACTGTATCTAGAGGAGGAAAGGGGATAGAAACAACTGTAATCTAGAGGAGAGAGGAGATAGAGGGATAGAAACAACTGTAATCTAGAGGAGGAGAGGAGAATAGAGGGGATAGAAACACTGTAATCGATAGGAGGAGAGAAAATAGTGGGGATAGAAAACAACTGTAATCTAGGGAGAGAGGAGATAGAGTAGAGGGGATAGAAACAACTGTAATCTAGAGGAGGAGAGAGAATAGTGGGGATAGAAACAACTGTAATCTAGAGGGTAGAGGAGAATAGAGGGATAGAAAACACCTGTAATCTAGAGTAGGAGAGGAGAATAGAGGGGATAGAAAACAACTGTAATCTAGAGGATGAGAGGAGAATAGAGGGGATAGAAACAACTGTAATCTAGAGTAGGAGAGGAGAATAGAGGGGATAGAAAACAACTGTAATCTAGAGGAGGAGAGGAGAATAGAGGGGATAGAAAACAACTGTAATCTAGAGGATAGAGGGGATAGAAACAACTGTAATCTAGAGTAGATAGGGGATAGAACAACTGTAATCTAGAGGAGGAGAGGAGAATAGGGGATAGAAACCAACTAATCTGAGAGGGAAGGAGAATAGAGGGATAGAAACACACTGTAATCTAGAGGAGGATAGGGGATAGAAACAACTGTAATCTAGAGGAGGAGAGGAGAATAGAGGGGATAGAAAACAACTGTAATCTAGAGGAGAGGAGAATAGAGGGGATAGAAACAACTGTAATCTAGAGGAGGAGAGGAGAATAGAGGGGATAGAAACAACTGTAATCTAGAGGGAGAGGAGAATAAGGGGATAGAAACAACTGTAATCTAGAGAGGAGAGGAGAATAGAGGGGATAGAAACAACTGTAATCTAGGGAGGGAGAGAATAGAGGGGATAGAAACAACTGTAATCTAGAGGAGGAGATAGGGGATAGAAACAACTGTAATCTAGAGGAGGAGAGGAGATAGAGAGGGATAGAAAACAACTGTAATCTAAGGAGGAGAGGATAATAGAGGGGATAGAAACAACTGTAATATAGAGAGTGAGGGAGAATAGAGGGGATAGAAAACAACTGTAATCTAGAGTAGGAGAGGAGAATAAGGGGATGAAAACAACTGTAATCTAGTGTAGGAGAGGAGAATAGAGGGGATAGAAAACAACTGTAATCTAGAGGAGAGAGGAGAATAGAGGGGATAGAAACAACTGTAATCTAGAGGAGGAGAGGAGAATAGAGGGGATAGAAAACAACTGTAATCTAGAGGAGGAGAGGAGAATAGAGGGGATAGAAAACAACTGTAATCTAGAGGAGGAGAGGAGAATAGAGGGATAGAAAACAACTGTAATCTAGAGGAGGATAGGGGATAGAAACAACTGTAATCTAGAGGGAGAGGAGAATAGAGGGGATAGAAAACAACTGTAATCTAGAGGAGGAGAGGAGAATAGAGGGGATAGAAAACAACTGTAATCTAGAGTAGAGAGAGAAATAGGGGATAGAAACAACTGTAATCTAGAGTAAGGAGAGGTAATAGAGGGGATAGAAAAACTGTAATCTAGAGGAGGAGAGGAGAATAGAGGGGATAGAAAACAACTGTAATCTAGAGGAGGAGAGAATAGAGGGGATAGAAAACAACTGTAATATAGAGGAGGAGAGGAGAATAGAGGGGATAGAAAACAACTGTAATCTAGAGGAGGAGAGGAGAATAGAGAGGATAGAAAACAACTGTAATCTAGAGTAGGAGAGAATAGAGGGGATAGAAACAACTGTAATCTAGAGGAGGAGAGGAGAATAGAGGGGATAGAAAAAACTGTAATCTAGAGGGGAGAGAGAATAGAGGGGATAGAAAACAACTGTAATCTAGAGGAGGAGAGGAGAATAGAGGGGATAGAACAACTGTAATCTAGAGGAGGAGAGGGAATAGAGGGATAGAAAACAACTGTAATCTAGAGGAGGAGAGGAGAATAGAGGGGATAGAAAACAACTGTAATCTAGAGTAGGAGAGAATAGAGGGATAGAAACAACTGTAATCTAGAGGAGGAGAGAGAATAGAGGGGATAGAAAACAACTGTAATCTAGAGGAGGAGAGAGAATAGAGGGGATATAGAAAACAACTGTAATCTAGAGGATGAGGGAGAAGATAACAACTGTAATCAGTAGGAGAGGAGAATAGAGGGGATAGAAACAACTGTAATCTAGAGGAGGAGAGGAGAATAGAGGGGATAGAAACAACTGTAATCTAGAGGAGGAGAGGAGAATAGAGGGGATAGAAAACAACTGTAATCTAGAGGAGGAGAGGAGAATAGAGGGGATAGAAACAACTGTAATCTAGAGGAGAGGAGAATAGAGGGGATAGAAACAACTGTAATCTAGAGGAAGATAGGGGATAGAAACAACTGTAATCTAGAGGAGGAGAGGAGAATAGAGGGGATAGAAACAACTGTAATCTAGAGGAGGAGAGGAGAATAGAGGGGATAGAAACAACTGTAACTAGAGGAGGAGAGAGAATAGAGGGATAGAAACACCTGTAATCTAGAGGAGAGAGATAGAGGGGATAAAACAACTGTAATCTAGAGGAAGATAGGGGATAGAAACAACTGTAATCTAGAGGAGGAGAGGAGAATAGAGGGGATAGAAACAACTGTAATCTAGAGGAGGAGAGGAGAATAGAGGGGATAGAAAACAACTGTAATCTAGAGGAGGAGAGGAGAATAGAGGGGATAGAAACAACTGTAATCTAGAGAGGAAGGAGATAGAGGGGATAGAAACAACTGTAATCTAGAGGAAGATAGGGGATAGAAACAACTGTAATCTAGAGGAGGAGAGGAGAATAGAGGGGATAGAAACAACTGTAATCTAGAGGAGGAGAGGAGAATAGAGGGGATAGAAAACAACTGTAATCTAGAGGATAGAGAAGAGGGAATAGAAAACAACTGTAATCTAGATAGGAGAGGAGAATAGAGGGGATAGAAACAACTGTAATCTAGAGGAGGAAGGAGATAGGGGGGAAAACAACTGTAATCTAGAGGATGAGAGGAGAATAGAGGGGATAGAAACAACTGTAATCTAGAGGAGGAGAGGAGAATAGAGGGGATAGAAAACAACTGTAATCTAGAGTAGGAGAGGAGAATAGAGGGGATAGAAACAACTGTAATCTAGAGGAGGAGAGGAGAATAGAGGGGATAGAAACAACTGTAATCTAGAGGAGGAGAGGAGAATAGAGGGGATAGAAAACAACTGAATCTAGAGGATGAGAGGAGAATAGAGGGGATAGAAAACAACTGTAATCTAGAGTAGGAGAGGAGAATAGAGGGATAGAAAACAACTGTAATCTAGAGGAGGAGAGAGAATAGAGGGGATGAAACAACTGTAATCTAGAGAGGAGAGGAGAATAGAGGGGATAGAAAACAACTGTAATCTAGAGGAGGATAGGGGATAGAAACAACTGTAATCTAGAGAGGAGAGGAGAATAGAGGGGATAGAAACCACTGTAATCTAGAGGAGGAGAGGAGAATAGAGGGGATAGAAACAACTGTAATCTAGAGGAGGAGAGGAGAATAGAGGGGATAGAAAAAACTGTAATCTAAGGAGGAGAGGAGAATAGAGGGTAGAAACAACTGTAATCTAGAGGAGGAGAGGAGAATAGAGGGGATAAAACAACTGTAATCTAGAGGAGGAAGGAGAATAAGGGGATAGAAACAACTGTAATCTAGAGGAGGAGAGAGAATAGAGGGGATAGAAAACAACTGTAATCTAGAGAGGAGAGAGAATGAGGGGATGAAAACAATGTAATCTAGAGGAGGAGAGGAAATGAGGGGATAGAAACAACTGTAATCTAAGGAGGGAGGAGAAGAGGGGATAGAAAACAACTGTAATCTAGAGGATGAGAGTGGATAGAAACAACTGTAATCTAGAGGAGAGAGAATAGAGGGGATAGAAAAACTGTATCTAGAGGAGGAGAGGAGAATAGAGGGATAGAAACAACTGTAATCTAAGGGAGAGAGAGAATAGAGGGGATAGAAACAACTGTAATCTAGAGGAGAGAGGAGAATAGAGGGGTAGAAACAACTGTAATCTAGAGGAGAGAGAATAGAGGGGATAAAACAACTGTAATCTAGAGGAGAGTAGGGGATAGAAACAACTGTAATCTAGAGGAGGAGAGGAGAATAGAGGGGATAGAAACAACTGTATCTAGAGGAGGAGAGGAGAATAGAGGGATAGAAACAACTGTAATCTAGGAGAGGAGAATAGAGGGGATAGAAAACAACTGTAATCTAGAGGAGAGGAGAATAGAGGGGATAGAAAACAACTGTAATCTAGAGGAGGATAGGGGATAGAAACAACTGTAATTAGAGGAGGAAGAGATAGAGGGGATAGAAACAACTGTAATCTAAGGAGGAGAGGAGAATAGAGGGGATGAAAACAACTGTAATCTAGAGGAGGAGAGGAGAATAGAGGGGATAGAAACACTGTAACTAATAGGAGGAAGGAGAAGAGGGGATAGAAAACAACTGTAATCTAGAGGAGGATAGGGGATAGAAACAACTGTAATCTAGAGGAGGAGAGGAGAATAGAGGGGATAGAAAACAACTGTAATCTAGAGGAGGAGAGGAGAATAGAGGGGATAGAAAACAACTGTAATCTAGAGGATAGAGGGGATAGAAACAACTGTAATCTAGAGTAGGAGAGGAGAACAGAGGGGATAGAAAACAACTGTAATCTAGAGGAGGAGAGGAGAATAGAGGGGATAGAAACAACTAATCTAGAGGGGAGAGAAATAGAGGGGATAGAAACAACTTAATCTAGAGGAGGAGAGGAGAATAGAGGGGATAGAAAACAACTGTAATCTAGAGGAGGAGAGGAGAATAGAGGGTAGAAAACAACTGTAATCTAGAGGATGAGGAGAATAGAGGGGATAGAAAAACAACTGTAATCTAGAGTAGGAGAGGAGAATAGAGGGGATAGAAAACAACTGTAATCTAGGGAGGAGAGGAGAATAGAGGGTAGAAAAACTGTAATCTAGAGGATGAGAGGAGAATAGAGGGGATAGAAAACAACTGTAATCTAGAGGAGGAGAGGAGAATAGAGGGGATAGAAAACAACTGTAATCTAGAGGAGGAGAGGAGAATAGAGGGGATAGAAAACAACTGTAATCTAGAGGAGGAGAGGAGAATAGGGGGATAGAAAACAACTGTAACTAGAGTGGAGAGGAGAATAGAGGGGATAGAAAACAACTGTAATCTAGAGGAGGAGAGGAGAATAGAGGGGATAAAAACAACTGTAATCTAGAGGAGGAGAGGAGAATAGAGGGGATAGAAAACAACTGTAATCTAGAGTAGGAGAGGAGAATAGAGGGGATAGAAAACAACTGTAATCTAGAGGAGGAGAGGAGAATAGAGGGGATAGAAAACAACTGTAATCTAGAGGAGGAGAGGAGAATAGAGGGGATAGAAAACAACTGTAATCTAGAGGATAGAGGGGATAGAAACAACTGTAATCTAGAGTAGGAGAGGAGAATAGAGGGGATAGGAAACAACTGTAATCTAGAGGAGGAGAGGAGAATAGAGGGGATAGAAACAACTGTAATCTAGAGGAGGAGAGGAGAAGAGAGGGGATAGAAACAACTGTAATCTAGAGGAGGGAGGAGAATAGAGGGGATAGAAACAACTGTAATTAGAGGAGAGGAGAATGGAGGGATAGAAACAACTGTATCTAGAGAATAGGGGATAGAAACAACTGTAATCTAGAGGAGGAGAGGGAAATAGAGGGGATAAACAACTGTAATCTAGAGGAGGAGAGGAGAATAGAGGGGATAGAAACAACTGTAATCTAGAGGAGGAGAGGAGAATAGAGGGGATGAAAACAACTATAATCTAGAGGAGGGGAGAATAGAGGGATAGAAACAACTGAATCTAGAAAGATAGGGGATAGAAACAACTGTAATCTAGAGGAGGAGAGAGAATAGAGGGGATAGAAACAACTGTAATCTAGAGGAGGAGAGGAGAATAGAGGGAAGAAAACAACTGTAATCTAGAGGAGGAGAGGGGATAGAAACAACTGTAATCTAGAGGAGGAGAGGAGAATAGGGGGATAAAAAACAACTGTAATCTAAGGAGGATAGGGGATAGAAAACAACTGTAATCTAGAGGAGGAGAGGAGAATAGAGGGGATAGAAAACAACTGTAATCTAGAGGAGGAGAGGAGAATAGAGGGGATAGAAAACAACTGTAATCTAGAGGATAGAGGGGATAGAAACAACTGTAATCTAGAGTAGGAGAGGAGAACAGAGGGGATAGAAACAACTGTAATCTAGAGGAGGAGAGGAGAATAGAGGGGATAGAAACAACTGTAATCTAGAGGAGGAGAGGAGAATAGTGGGGATAGAAAACAACTGTAATCTAGAGGAGGAGAGGAGAATAGAGGGGATAGAAAACAACTGTAATCTAGAGGAGGAGAGGAGAATAGAGGGGATAGAAAACAACTGTAATCTAGAGTAGGAGAGGAGAATAGAGGGAATAGAAAACAACTGTAATCTGAGGAGAGAGGAGAATAGAGGGGATAGAAAACAACTGTAATCTAGAGGAGGATAGGGGATAGAAACAACTGTAATCTAGAGGAGGAGAGGAGAATAGAGGGGATAGAAACAACTGTAATCTAGAGGAGGAGAGGAAAATAGTGGGGATAGAAAACAACTGTAATCTAGAGGAGGAGAGGAGAATAGAGGGGGAGAAAACAACTGTAATCTAGAGGAGGAGAGGAGAATAGGGGGATAGAAACAACTGTAATCTAGAGGAGGAGAGGAGAATAGAGGGGATAGAAACAACTGTAATCTAGAGTAGGAGAGGAGAATAGAGGGGATAGAAAACAACTGTAATCTAGAGTAGGAGAGGAGAATAGAGGGGATAGAAACAACTGTAATCTAGAGTAGGAGAGGAGAATAGAGGGGATAGAAAACAACTGTAATCTAGAGGAGGAGAGGAGAATAGAGGGGATAGAAACAACTGTAATCTAGAGGATTAGAGGAGAATAGAGGGGATAGAAAACAACTGTAATCTAGAGGAGGATAGGGGATAGAAACAACTGTAATCTAGAGGAGGAGAGGAGAATAGAGGGGATAGAAAACAACTAATCTAGAGGAGGAGAGGAGAATAGAGGGGATAGAAACAACTGTAATCTAGAGGAAGATAGGGGATAGAAACAACTGTAATCTAGAGGAGGAGAGGAGAATAGAGGGGATAGAAAACAACTGTAATCTAGAGGAGGAGAGGAGAAGAGGGGATAGAAAACACTGTAATCTAGAGGAGGAGAGGAGAATAGAGGGGTAGAAACAACTGTAATCTAGAGGAGGAGAGGAGAATACAGGGATAGAAACAACTGTAATCTAGAGGAGGAGAGGAGAATAGAGGGGATAGAAACAACTGTAATCTAGAGGAGGAGAGGAGAATAGAGGGGATAGAAAACAACTGTAATCTAGAGGAGGATAGGATAGAAAACACTGTAATCTAGAGGAGGAGAGGAGAATAGAGAGGATAGAAAACAACTGTAATCTAGAGTAGGAGAGAATAGAGGGGATAGAAAACAACTGTAATCTAGAGGAGGAGAGGTGAATAGAGGGGATAGAAAACAACTGTAATCTAGAGGAGGATAGGGGATAGAAACAACTGAATCTAGAGAGAGGAGAATAGAGGGGATAGAAAACAACTGTAATCTAGAGGAGGAGAGGAGAATAGAGGGGATAGAAAACAACTGTAATGTAGAGGAGGAGAGGAGAATAGAGGGGATAGAAACAACTATAATCAGAGGAGGAGTGAGAGATAGAGAAATAGAGAATAGAAAAACAACTGTAATATAGAGGAGGAGAGGAGAATAAGGGGATAGAAACAACTGTAATCTAGAGGATGAGAGGAGAATAGAGGGGATAGAAAACAACTGTAATCTAGAGTAGGAGAGGAGAATAGAGGGGATAGAAAACAACTGTAATTTAGTGGAGGAGAGGAGAATAGAGGGGATAGAAAACAACTGTAATCTAGAGGAGGAGAGGAGAATAGAGGGGATAGAAAACAACTGTAATCTAGAGGAGGAGAGGAGAATAGAGGGGATAGAAAACAACTGTAATCTAGAGGAGGAGAGGAGAATAGAGGGGATAGAAAACAACTGTAATCTAGTGGAGGAGAGGAAATAGAGGGGATAGGAAACAACTGTAATCTAGAGGAGGAGAGGAGAATAGAGGGGATAGAAACAATGTAATCTAGAGGAGGAGAGAGAATAGAGGGGATAGAAAACAACTGTAATCTAGTGGAGGAGAGGAGAATGAGGGGATAGAAACAACTGTAATATAGAGGAGGAGAGGAGAATATAGGGGATAGAAACAACTGTAATCTAGAGGAGGAGAGGAGAATAGAGGGGATAGAAACAACTGTAATCTAGAGGGAGGAGAGGAGAATAGAGGGGATAGAAAACAACTGTAATGTAGGAGGAGAGGAGAATAGAGGGATAGAAACAACTATAATCTAGAGGAGGAGAGGAGAATAGAGGGGATAGAAAACAACTGTAATATAGAGGAGGAGAGGAGAATAGAGGGGATGAAACAACTGTAATCTAGAGGATGAGAGGAGAATAGAGGGGATAGAAAACAACTGTAATCTAGAGTAGGAGAGGAGAATAGAGGGGATAGAAAACAACTGTAATCTAGAGTAGGAGAGGAGAATAGAGGGAATAGAAAACAACTGTAATCTAGAGGAGGATAGGGGATAGAAAACAACTGTAATCTAGAGGAGGAGAGGAGAATAGAGGGGATAGAAAACAACTGTAATCTAGAGGAGGAGAGGAGAATAGAGGGGATAGAAAACAACTGTAATCTAGAGTAGGAGAGGAGAATAGAGGGAATAGAAAACAACTGTAATCTAGAGGAGGAGAGGAGAATAGAGGGGATAGAAAACAACTGTAATCTAGAGGAGGATAGGGGATAGAAACAACTGTAATCTAGAGGAGGAGAGGAGAATAGAGGGGATAGAAACAACTGTAATCTAGAGGAGGAGAGGAAAATAGTGGGGATAGAAAACAACTGTAATCTAGAGGAGGAGAGGAGAATAGAGGGGATAGAAAACAACTGTAATCTAGAGGAGGAGAGGAGAATAGTGGGGATAGAAAACAACTGTAATCTAGAGGAGGAGAGGAGAATAGAGGGGATAGAAAACAACTGTAATCTAGAGTAGGAGAGGAGAATAGAGGGGATAGAAAACAACTGTAATCTAGAGGATGAGAGGAGAATAGAGGGGATAGAAACAACTGTAATCTAGAGTAGGAGAGGAGAATAGAGGGGATAGAAAACAACTGTAATCTAGAGGAGGAGAGGAGAATAGAGGGGATAGAAAACAACTGTAATCTAGAGGATTAGAGGAGAATAGAGGGGATAGAAAACAACTGTAATCTAGAGGAGGATAGGGGATAGAAACAACTGTAATCTAGAGGAGGAGAGGAGAATAGAGGGGATAGAAAACAACTGTAATCTAGAGGAGGAGAGGAGAATAGAGGGGATAGAAACAACTGTAATCTAGAGGAAGATAGGGGATAGAAACAACTGTAATCTAGAGGAGGAGAGGAGAATAGAGGGGATAGAAAACAACTGTAATCTAGAGGAGGAGAATAGAGGGGATAGAAAACAACTGTAATCTAGAGGAGGAGAGGAGAATAGAGGGGATAGAAACAACTGTAATCTAGAGGAGGAGAGGAGAATACAGGGGATAGAAACAACTGTAATCTAGAGGAGGAGAGGAGAATAGAGGGGATAGAAACAACTGTAATCTAGAGGAGGAGAGGAGAATAGAGGGGATAGAAAACAACTGTAATCTAGAGGAGGATAGGGGATAGAAACAACTGTAATCTAGAGGAGGAGAGGAGAATAGAGAGGATAGAAAACAACTGTAATCTAGAGGAGGAGAGAAGAATAGAGGGGATAGAAAACAACTGTAATCTAGAGGAGGAGAGGTGAATAGAGGGGATAGAAAACAACTGTAATCTAGAGGAGGATAGGGGATAGAAACAACTGTAATCTAGAGGAGGAGAGGAGAATAGAGGGGATAGAAAACAACTGTAATCTAGAGGAGGAGAGGAGAATAGAGGGGATAGAAAACAACTGTAATGTAGAGGAGGAGAGGAGAATAGAGGGGATAGAAACAACTATAATCTAGAGGAGGAGAGGAGAATAGAGGGGATAGAAAACAACTGTAATATAGAGGAGGAGAGGAGAATAGAGGGGATAGAAAACAACTGTAATCTAGAGGATGAGAGGAGAATAGAGGGGATAGAAAACAACTGTAATCTAGAGTAGGAGAGGAGAATAGAGGGGATAGAAAACAACTGTAATCTAGAGGAGGAGAGGAGAATAGAGGGGATAGAAAACAACTGTAATCTAGAGTAGGAGAGAATAGAGGGGATAGAAAACAACTGTAATCTAGAGGAGGAGAGGAGAATAGAGGGGATAGAAAACAACTGTAATCTAGAGGAGGAGAGGAGAATAGAGGGGATAGAAAACAACTGTAATCTAGAGGAGGAGAGGAGAATAGAGGGGATAGAAAACAACTGTAATCTAGAGGAGGAGAGGAGAATAGAGGGGATAGAAACAACTGTAATCTAGAGGAGGAGAGGAGAATAGAGGGGATAGAAAACAACTGTAATCTAGAGGAGGAGAGGAGAATAGAGGGGATAGAAACAACTGTAATCTAGAGGAGGAGAGGAGAATATAGGGGATAGAAACAACTGTAATCTAGAGGAGGAGAGGAGAATAGAGGGGATAGAAACAACTGTAATCTAGAGGAGGAGAGGAGAATAGAGGGGATAGAAACAACTGTAATCTAGAGGAGGAGAGGAGAATAGAGGGGATAGAAAACAACTGTAATCTAGAGGAGGAGAGGAGAATAGAGGGGATAGAAAACAACTGTAATCTAGAGGAGGAGAGGAGAATAGAGGGGATAGAAACAACTGTAATCTAGAGGAGGAGAGGAGAATAGAGGGAGCAGGGATAGCAGGGAGGGAGGGAAAACATCCTCAGCCTTGACAATGTAAACAAACATTTCCTTTAGTTGATATTCTCTCTCTTTCTCTCTCTCTCCTGTCCTCTCCTGTCCTCTCCTCTCCTGTCCTCTCATGTCCTCTCATGTCCTCTCCTGTCCTC